>NW_025763770.1:0-351 GCF_020536065.1 Ogataea philodendri
AACAACAATAATTTGGACGTTGGATTAGGTACTGTTTGCTATAAGAATAGGTAACACCTATTCGGCTCCTTAATCGAAAGTCCATACTTTTGAATAGAAGTATTCCAAATATAACCAAATGGATAAATTACGTAGTCTTGACTTCAGAAACAATACTACTAGGTGTAATGCTGAAATCTATTTTACTTGGTTTCCTTCTCTATTCTAATGCTTTATGTAAAATACTCCTTTACTGAACAAGTAGATCTCATAATCCAAGCAACAATGTTTGAGAGTTTTCTTGCTGTCATTTGTACAGCTCACTCATGAATACGCTTATCAGCAAATATTGCACTTATTTACACTACAACT
>NW_025764052.1:0-351 GCF_020536065.1 Ogataea philodendri
GAGATCACTGAATGAGTTGTCTTACGAGTATGGATGTTTGTGTTCTTCATTTTGCTGAGGTTGTCATTCATGTTAAACTTGGAATCTATAAATAATGCAACCAATCCAAAAGTGTTACATTCAGTGAGTAAATAAAACTAAGACCTACCACCGATAGTAAAGTCCTGAAATCGGGGACTTGAACGCGCACTTAGAACTGGAACTGGTTTTCTATTTTCCTCAACGAATCCTGTGCAGAGTATTTTACTTGACATGGGACTACTAGTACTCAGAAAACCATAATGAAATTGTACGATGTTATTGGAATATCATCCATCTGTTGCTGATATAAAGGAATAAATGTAAAAACAG
>NW_025764274.1:0-350 GCF_020536065.1 Ogataea philodendri
ACTGGAACGGTTTGCTTAACTATTAGGCATCGTTGTAATTTGACCTATTTTTTTCACAAAGATTTTTTGCCGAGTGAAATGCCATATTAGTATGGCGTAAGGAGTGATATAACATGTGGTTATACTATGCTAGGCGCAAGTATCAGTTTATACTGGTATAACAGCAACTGGGAATGAACTGTACATACATCCAAATCACATAATATTTGATGCTCCTATCTAGTTGCTCTTTTATGAACTTCTGTATAGTTTGTTTTTTGGTTCTGATTTCTTTATTATCTCCTGATGTGATTAAATACCAAAATATTAAATATGTTGAGCTGAAAGAATTGATGAAACTTGCTTCTGGA
>NW_025764060.1:0-350 GCF_020536065.1 Ogataea philodendri
GATATTAAATATTTTATGAAGGGAATCTTCTTAAAATATAGACGAGCAACAAAATTTTCAGAAGTTTGAGCCAATAAACCTCAATACTAACCAAATGTTTAATGGATCGAATAATACACATACAATATCCCAGTAAAATATAAATACCGATCCTATTATAATGTCAAATATTGAAATACCAATAATATGGAAATGTTAAGTGACTGCCAGCTAATCAGAAACACAGAAAAAAACTGTGCTAATAACAACGGGTTTGTTACGTAATTATAAATCCTGGCTAATATTCACCATCAATAACAAACCAAATTGCACACATTGACTTCATGAGCACCCAATTGAAAAAATTTCAT
>NW_025763829.1:0-349 GCF_020536065.1 Ogataea philodendri
ATGTGGAAGGTCAACAGCATGATCTCGCTGTTGATGGGGGTGCAGATACCGAACAGCCCCAAGATAAACTGAACTATGAACCAAATGACCAAACGCTGGATATTGGTCTCGGCGATGGCTCAAGATCTTACGATGATGAATTGTCAAATCCCCTGTCAAAACCTCTAGAAGGTAAGAACTACCAGGAGGTTCTACCTAAAGTGATTAACACAAAACAACGTAATGATACCACATTCGGAAACAAGATTACCCTAGGCGGTACTGAATATGATGTTGATGTTCCTGAAAGTGTAAGAGTTCGGCAATTGTTGAAGGAAGCCGTGATAAACGCTTCGAAACTGGTTGATAA
>NW_025764112.1:0-348 GCF_020536065.1 Ogataea philodendri
ATCTTCTAAGCTATCATGGTCTTCATTTTCTGGTGAAGTTTCTTGTGACTCATCTATTGGTAATCTCTCAGCACTCGATGAAGCATCAGTTATGATGTCATCATTCTGAAAATCACTTTCAGTATCAGAGAACAAGAAAGGCTTCTTAGATGTACGATGACTCCTTTTGATTTCAATGTCTCCTTCATCATCAACATTGTCAAGCTCTAATTCAATTGGGCCATTTATGACTGCAGGAGAATTATCACCTTTATCAGACTCATTGGAATTTTTGAGGCCGTATGTTATTTCTTCCGTATAGTTGATCTGCTGAGAGGATATAGAACTATTATCTACAATATCACTATT
>NW_025763954.1:0-347 GCF_020536065.1 Ogataea philodendri
GCATTGTCTCAGAGAAGTGCCCGAGAGAGTTTTGTAGTGCGCTTCGTCTCTGCCATCTATTATATTTGTTCACTTTCCTTGGTTCGCTGCTCCTGTTTGTTGAAATTGATGTACGCAAGAGAAGATAGATAGTGGCTCTCTCAACCCTTTTTTTTTTAAAGTTCTGTGTGTCGTAACCTGGTACCACTTGATCTGGCCGTAATAGTCCGCTTCTCAAAATCATCTCTTGATTGTGTTGGTCCTGTCTCTCTATATTGTTTTGAGAAGTTCTGAAATTTTCTTTTCTCTATAACAGGTAACAAGTAAAAAGAGCCCAATTACGTATATTTGTTGAACAAGCCATAGCT
>NW_025764061.1:0-346 GCF_020536065.1 Ogataea philodendri
GCCATGTATTTCTTACTTCTCAGAAGTATTGCACTAGTGAACTTTAGTACGTCATTTTGGCAATTAAAGACAATATCATGCAAATAACGCTAATATGTTAAAAGTTTTTTTGGTTCAATAAGATAGAAATTAAAACAGCGGATCAATGGAAAGCAAATTCTTATTAATTTAGAAAAGAAAGAGTTTAAGCAAATATCCTTCTGTGAAATGGGATCGCGAGAGCAACATTCATTGATAATGATATTAATGCCGATAATTCTCGATTTTAGTATATGACGAAAGAGACTAATCAAATTGGAATTTCTCTACTTACAGAGTAACCATCCGAAAGTTTAACGAATATAAT
>NW_025763745.1:0-346 GCF_020536065.1 Ogataea philodendri
TGTACCATAATTATTACTCATGAATTTAACATCTTTTTCAAAGTCATCCTTGGCAAAGTTTGGGTTCTTACACACTTGTAACCCACCATTGGACCACAGCAGTTTGCCACGGCCATTGGTATGGCCCATTTGAGCTGAGCAAATGGAGTTAAACTTCTTATTTGTTGACTCTCTGATTGGGCCTATGATCACAGCAGCCTCAGGGTCCAATGAGTAGTCTACACCGGCACTGTAAGCCCCAAGCATGAAAATTTCCTTATCACCATATGTGCATGGTTTGAACTTGGCATCGGTATGAAAAAACTCTGAAATAATTAGGGAATGTAATTTCTTCTTCTTGTTGAAT
>NW_025764062.1:0-346 GCF_020536065.1 Ogataea philodendri
GGAGATAAGTGAGATTGAACAGAATTTATCTGTTCATAGAGATAATACGGAAGATTTTCAAGGATTACAAGATATGCTAAGAAATCAAAAAATCAACAACTATTATAAAGTAAAACTTGTATGCATCTACATTACTAAACATTTTGATTTGAAAGACAGGATAAATGTCCTCATCAAAACTATAAGTGAGACTGTAAGTCCGCAAGAAATAAACTTTTTGCACAGATTTCAAAAAATCATTGAGGAATACAATAATCATTTAAACTCATCAGCTAATAGTACGGAAGGTGAAGGAAAGAGAGACGATTTATTGAGTGAACTTGCTAAGAAATTTAATACTAGAATG
>NW_025763874.1:0-50992 GCF_020536065.1 Ogataea philodendri
GTGGTTCTGTTCATCATCCTCAGGAATTCTGCTTCCAGAAGTGGAACCACCAAATGAAACAGGATCATCATGATCTGAGCTAGAGGGGGAAACAACCAAGTTCACATAGCAAGGCTGGTTATAAATAACTGTTCCTGGTGAGTTATGAACATGATTGGTTATCCCGCCTTGTGAAGGGCTCGGATTGGAATGCATAAAACTATTTTCACCAAACATGCCCTGCTCGCTTGGCTGATTTCTTGATGAACCCGATTTTCCGTCCATTTGTGAAGACAAGAGATATTGATTAAATTTTGATTTAAGACCAAAAAGGAAGCTAAAATGAGCGGTGTGAGGTGTGTTAAAACTCGTCGATCTTCTCGATCGACTCGATATACTTATCCGGTTCCTTACTCTTACGTGTTCCATCCTTATTAGCTCAGTTGGTAGAGCGTTCGGCTTTTAAGGATTCCAATTCGGAAGTCGACCGAAATGTCCAGGGTTCGAGCCCCTGATGAGGAGCGCACTTTTTTTTTGAATCTGAGCTGTCCCAATTAAGCCTTTTCTTGGCTGCACCTTTTTTTTCCTTGGCCGAAACCTAATCTCATTTAAAGTTATCAGGTGATCTAGGGTCTGCCTCGTGACTAGAATTTTAGTCTCGAAGACGGGATGCATACTTAACGTACTTTGTTCTATTGGCTACTTTTACCGAAACGCAGCTAGAATTGTGGAATAGGGTTAAAGGGACTGGGTAAGGAGACATCGGACCAACTTAATTTGCAAAAACTGCCTGTATTTGACTTAACAATAGCCGATATGCATTACACGGTGGCTAGTGACTGAAAAAAAAATCTTGGAGGTGCTTGACATTAAGGCTGGAGAAGAGGATCTGTGAAGCGTAGAAATGAGCAAATTAACTAGCCAAGCCGTAATTCGAGATGTAAAAACGTACTAACACCTCTTGGATATATCTTTTCCTTCAACATACCCCCATACCCATCTTATATACCATCATGACGTGAAAAGGGTCTTACAAGATTCGACTAAAATTTTCATCACCGCCACACCGGTCAGATGCATATTATCAAAAAAATCAGTGCAGTCCACATATTCAGCCAATCAATACAAGTTGATAATTGTATTGGACGAAAAATTGGGCTATATATATCGACGGATCCCCAATTAGCTTTCTCATCACACATATACAAATTTCGTTCTGGGGAGAATGAGATTGTCTCTTGTTTCTTCAGCTTTTTTTGCAGCTGCTGCTTTGGCAGAAACCCATGTTTTCAACTGGACTACCGGTTGGGTCAATGCAAATCCCGACGGAACTTATGAAAGACCAGTTATTTCTTGTAACGGTGAATTCCCATGGCCTGACATCAGGGTCAACAAGGGTGATCGTGTCGAGCTGTACCTGACGAACGGATTCACGGATGCTAATACCACATTGCATTTCCACGGTCTGTTCCAAGAACACAGCACCCAAATGGACGGTCCTCCTTTGCTCACTCAGTGTCCTATTGCTCCTGGTGACACCATGTTGTACAACTTTACTGTTCCTGATCAAGTCGGTTCTTTCTGGTACCACTCCCATACTTCTGGTCAATATATGGACGGTATGAGAGGTACTTTTGTGATTGAGGACCCTGATCCTCCATACGAATGGGATGAGGAAGTTGTCATTTCCTTGACTGAATGGTACCATGATGACGTTAATACTTTGACTTCCAGCTTTTTGAATGTGTACAACCCAACTGGTGCTGAGCCAATTCCTCAGAACCTGCTGATGAACAACACCAGAAACAACACTTGGCACGTCAAACCAGATACAACCTATTTGGTGCGTCTGATTAACATTGGTGGTTTCGTTTCTCAGTACCTTTACATGGAGGACCACACCTTCACTATCATCGCAGTTGATGGTGTCTATGTGGAAAAGAACGAGACCGACGAGATTTACATCACCGTGGCCCAGCGTTACGATGTGTTAATCCACACCAAGAACGACACGTCTAGAAACTATGCTTTCATGCAAAAGTTCGACGAGACCATGTTGGATACCACTCCTGATGACCTGGTTCTTAATGCTACCAATTACATTGTCTATAACGACAGTGCAGATTTACCAGACGAGTACACCATTGACAATTATGACACTGCTTACTTTGACGACTTCTACCTTGTTCCTCTGGATAAGAAAGAAGCTTACGACAGCTATGATTATCAGGTCACTCTGGACGTTGTCATGGACAACCTTGGAAACGGTGTTAACTATGCCTTCTTCTCTGGAGTTTCCTATGTTGCTCCAGTTGTTCCTGCTCTTGCTACCGTCATGTCTGCTGGTGAAAATGCTACGGATGCTACTGTTTACGGAACCAACACCCACTCGATTGTCCTGCAGAAAGACGAAATCGTGGAAATTGTCCTCAACAACCAGGATACAGGTAAGCATCCGTTCCACTTGCACGGTCACGTGTTCCAGGTCATTGAAAGAGGTCCAGACTACAGCGACGAAGCTTCTCCAATCAGTTACAACGAGTCTGCTCCGTACGATGTTCCTGAATATCCAATGCAGAGAGACGTCTTGTACGTGCAACCTCAGTCCTACTTTGTGATCAGATTCAAGGCTGACAACCCAGGTGTCTGGTTCTTCCATTGCCATATTGAATGGCACTTGATCCAAGGTCTTGCCATGGTGTTCATTGAGGATCCTCTTGGAATCCAAGCCAACGAGACCTTGACTGATAACTGGAAGCAGGTCTGTGAAAACGTCAACATGAGCTACGTTGGTAATGCTGCTGGTAACGACAAGGACTTCTTCGACCTTACTGGTCAAAACGTCCAAGAAAAAGCTCTTCCTGCTGGTTTCACTGCCAGAGGTATTGTCGCTCTGGTGTTCTCTGCTGTCAGTGGTGTTGTCGGTATCATCGTTATTGGTTGGTACGGAATGTCCGATATCCCTAACCTTGAAAAGAGAGTTCTTGCTGGTCTTAACCCAGACGAGAGAGCTGCTTTCCTGGCTGAGGATGACAACGATGAAGCTGAAGACGAACCAGAAGCTACTGAGGATACCGAGGAAGGAGAATCAGCTAAGCTTGCTGCTAAAGAAGGAACTACTCAAGTTTCTAACTGAACAATTTGAACAACTCCGATACAGTCCAGTCAACACTCTTTTCTTATTTGTGTGTGCCTAGAAAAGATTAACGACTGGAAAGTGTCACCATACTGTTATCCCCAAACCGAAAAGTATATGTGTGTGTGTACGCGTGTGTGCGTGCGTGTGTGTTTTCTCTATCGAGGGTGACTTTAATTAGTACTACTCTCTCCCGTTCTAGTTTTTCCGTGTGTGAGTCAAACGTTTTATAATTAATATATGAAGACCACTTTAAAATCTAATATAATACACTGCAACTATCGAAACATGAACCCATCGCCCCCACCTTGTTTGCGCCACCGGGGCTCCAGAATTGTGTGATTCTCGGCCATTAACAATCTCCAGGCCTCTTGGATGTGGTCCGGGGTGAGCTGGTCTTCGTCGTCCGGGATCTTGATCCGGTAGTTATCGTAAGTGGTGCGGTCTTTGCCAAGGTCGGGAACGTTTGGTATTTCGGAGTAATCGAGTTTCTCCAGTTCGTCTTCGTATGCTTTCAATTCTCGTTTGTGCTGCAGCTGTTCCAGCACGCGCGCCTCGTTCTGTCTTCGTTGCACCTCTTTCGCCTTCTCCACCACCTCTCCCACAAAAACTTTGCCGACACCGGCCAGGATCTTGGCAAAGTCTGTTCCGACGTTGTAGCCAATCGCACTATTGACCAGTTTCTTGATTCCTCCCGTGTTCAAGTTCGTTCTTCTGAAATACTCATACCTGCTGAGCTGTTCCGAGTCCATGTTTTCCACCAGTAGCTGCTGTCGTTGGTTCATGTTCATCTTTGTGGAAATCTCCTCCACCTCGATTCCAAACATATCCAATAACTCGCCAATATCCTCGCCGTCACTGTCTCCATCGATTCCCAGATCCTCTTCGCGTTTCCTCTTGAGCAATCTCTCGGCCAATTCCACATCTTTCTGTTCCTTGATCGGTTGTTCCAAATATTCCTCCGCTTTCTTCACATCCAAGGGAACACCGTCCTCATCAACAGGCTGCGAATACGCCTTCGACTGCTGTCTGATCTTGGCCCGCTCCTGCGCAAGCCGCTTGACCTCATCCGAGCTCATCTGGCGATTGGTGACGGGCGGCAAAACCTCTTCCACCTCCTCAACGTCACTAATTTCCTCGTGTTCTGACATTAACGAAATAATTAAGTGCCAGATTTTTTTTCTTAATCCACCCCCCACCTTGGTCGCTGCGTCCGGCAAGATTAAAAAAATATTTAGTCAGTGTTTCTCCAGACATGACCTCGCAGGATTTCGAGCTCCGCGAGCAGGACAGATGGCTGCCTATTGCGAATGTGGCGCGGCTGATGAAGAACACGCTTCCGGCTACGGCCAAAGTTTCCAAGGACGCGAAAGAGTGCATGCAAGAGTGTGTGTCTGAGTTTATCTCGTTCATAACAAGCGAGGCCAGCGATAAGTGTTTGATGGAAAAACGTAAAACCATCAACGGAGAGGACATTTTGTACTCGATGACGAACCTGGGATTTGAAAACTACAGCGAGGTGCTCAAAATCTACCTGGCAAAGTACAGAGAACAGCAGGCTTTGAAGCAAGAAAGAGGAGAAATTCGAAAAAAGAAGGTGTCCAAGAAGAACGGCTTCACAGAGGATACCATGGACCAGGAGGACGAGGGTGAAGAGGACCTGGACTCGGGAATGAAGAAAGAAGAGGAAGATTTCCTGGAATATCCAGTGGACGACACGGACTCCAAAGACCAGCCCAAATCCCACTTCGAAGAGAGCGAATACGTCCAACAGCTTTACGAACAGGACTACGGCGACCACTCGCACTATCCTCATAATCCGCAATATCATAATACCCATCAAGACAACGATATAACGGTGAACCACTTGAAAAATTCAGAGTCGACAGAAATCAGCTCGCCCACCGGCGCCAAACACTTGGATACGGCCAAACTCAAGTCCACAGAGAAGGTGGTGGCCACTACCGACGACGCTACGCTGTCTCTGAACCTGAACGATAATGTTCCAGAAGCAGTTTCCGAGACAGAAGAGCTGGCTTCTTTGACCAACGGCCATCACGGGGCAAACGTGCTGTACCGTTACCAGGAGGACTTTTGAACGGAACATTGTATATTAGCGACCATCCTTTATTTATAGTTCTTGTATCAAGTAGGTGATTGATTGATTATTCAGGCTGTGCGAAGAAATTAAATATTTAGACATTATTATTGCAACGTCATCATACTACGAACACGTTGCCTGAATCGAACCCATGGCGTTTTTCCACAATGTCTTCTACACCCACTGCTGACTCGATCAGCACTTCTCCGCCCCCGGCGTTTAACCTCGCGCGGGCCGCCAGTGTTCTGATAGCAGGACAAACGGTCATAAAAATAATGACTTTCACGCTCAACCAGGTGTTACTTCGATCTGTGAGCCCTACGGGGCTAGGATTCGCCAACATGGTTGAGTTTGTCATAGGATCCGTGCTGTTTATCAGCAGAGAGCCAGTGAGACTTGCGCTCCAACCGCTGGATCCAAGTGCCAAGAACTTTTACCAGACAGTGATAAATTTCTCCTATTTGGGGCTCGCAGTCTGCGGAGCACTGGTTGTTCCTGTTTTCTACTGGCAATTGGACTTGAGCGGGCTTCAATTGCATCCATGGGAGTACCAGTTGGGGATTGGAGCGGTTTTGGCCTCTGTAATCCTCGAACTACTTAGCGAGCCGTTTTATAACTTAAACCAGGCACAGCTCAACATGGCAAAGAGAGCCAAAATAGAGAGTATGGCCTCGTTTGTGAAATGCGCCGTTCAATTCTTTGTTGTCACGCGATTGGCAATTGGCTCGTCTACAGACGTGACCTTTGTGTTTGGCTACGTGATTTCCCAGTTCTGCTACTCGCTCACTATTTTTGGATGCTACTCCAAATTCAGATTAATATGGCCCACGAAAACATCAGAGGGCATTTATTTAACCACATCAACGTTTAACTACCTCAGATCGCTGTTTGTGCAGCTGGTGTTCAAACATTTCCTTACCGAGGGAGACAAATTCGTGCTGAACCAGCTGTTTCCAATATTCGACCAAGGTTACTACTCGGTTGTGTCGAATTACGGGTCGTTGCTAGCCAGAATCCTGTTCCAGCCAATCGAAGAGTCCCTGAGGATGAACGTGTCTAAACAGTTTGCCTTGAAGCTCAACACCAAATCCACCATGGCCACACTCAATAATACAATATTCAAGGTTGCAACGCTTTATATATATCTGCTGACACTGATACTCATCTTTGCACCAGTGAATTCGAGCTACCTGGTCAACCTGGCGTTCGCGTCGTTCCCAGACAAGCACAAGCTGTCGCAAGTGTTCCAGATCTACTGGTACTATCTGCCGTTTTTGGCTGTCAACGGGGTCACAGAGGCACTGTTCAATTCGATCTACACCGACTCGAAACACGTGAGTCAGTATTCCAGACTGATGCTGGTGAACTCTATCTGTTTCTACGCCACGTCCACGTACTTTATCCAGTACCGGGACCTCGGTCTGGTTGGTCTGGTGGTTGCCAACTCGATCAACATGGGGGTGCGAATAATCTTTTGTTTTGTCAAGCTACGTTCCATCATCGACTTCAAATCTCAGCAGTGGCAGAAGTTTGTCTACTTCTGGACGGCCTCGATAGCTGTCGTTGCTATACAGATGAGCGTGATTGGCCACGAGACCACCACGTCGCTGGAGTTTGCCAAAAGCTTTCTCCTGGGACTTGTGCTACTTGTTGTGATTGCTGTTCTAGAGCGCAAAAATATATTATCATAATCCAACCTTGGTGCGACAATATGGACAACTATCACACTCCTGATACCAACTGCCCAGACATCCGCTATGGAACGAGTGTCGACAGTGAAGCAGAACTGTTTGCTTGCTCTCCAACTCATCTCGACATATCAAACATAACCCGTTCATCATCACAGCAGCCTGTCTGTTGACTGCTGGCAATTTCATTAACATTAACTGGAACTGGCGCATCCGCACACACCTTCGAAGGCTCTGGACCGTCAGTCGGGCCACCTGCAACATCGTGGTCGTCTGGCATCGTGTGTAATAAATAAACAGAAACACGAATAGATTGAACACACCAACACGCGAAAAAAGCTTGGAAAACGCCGTGCTGGCCATCTGTGGCGACATATAATACAACGATCCCGACGTGGCTGCGCCCAGACCAAACCTCTTCATGCTGGAGTAGCGAGCGTGGTCTTGCCGTCGTGTGCTCATTTAATCTTAGATAAAAAAAAAAAAACTGCGGCAATCAATGTCACATGCATTTTAGTCACCCAATTTATTCACTATATTAATTTTCAAGCCCAAACAGTCTGTAGAGTAATTCGTGGGTCTCGTGCTTGTTGACCATCAAGTTGAAGTTCGAGCGGCCTTTCCACAATGGAAGGAACAGCTCCTCCTTGTCCTCGCCACGGTTCACCTCAACAAAAAAACATCCTTCAGGGAAGTCTGTAATCTCCTGCATAAACTCAGGGTCCACTTTATCCTCCCGCAATTTATTCACGTTTGGGAACGGCTCGCTCAACAAAATCTTCAACAGATCAAGGTTGATCTGGAAAGTCCGGTTTGGTCCCAGATGCTCCTTCAAAATAGGAACAGACTCGTACTGTACTCTCCATGGACATGCTTGCTGCGAGTACTCTGCTCTCTGAGAAATAAACATCTTCACACCCGCGTAAATCAGCTTCAGTTTGCGCTCGTTCGTCTCGATGATCTTCTTCACAACAGGAGCAACGTAGTAGATGGTTCTCAGAGCCTCGCCGGTAGCGTTTCTGACCAACATTGTGTCTTTTGAGAAAGACTCCTTGACTTGATAGAAATCCCAACACTTTTGCAACTCCTCGTTGTCAGGCGGCAGAAACACAAACGGTTCCTCGTTCGCGTCTCTTGGAAGTCTCTCCTTCTTCACTGGAGCAAGAACAGCCGACTCGGCGTTCTCTGTCTTGGTCTCCAGCTTCATTTTCTTGCTGGCTGGCTCCTCGTCCTCTCTCAACTCTTCATCGGGATCAACCTTCTCCAAAACAGTAATGAAGAATCCACCCGTGTTCTGGTCATGTGGATACACTCTCATACAGTTCTCCAAATGGAACTCCTTGGCCTCCTCCTCGGTAGGAGAAAACACGCCGTTTGGAAGACTGTTGGTGTCAGTCTCCTTGGTCTTTTCCTCCCAGTCCTTACCGAATGTCTTCCACGAAGAAACACCAGGCCGTCTCTTCAATCCAACAAGCATGTCGCTGCAGTCAACGGTCTTGACCTTTCCGCCCCATCTGCGAAGAGCAGCAGCGATCACTGCCTCGTTTTCAATCGGACTGAGCGAACATGTGGAGTAAACAAGTCTTCCTCCCTTCTTCAAAAGCTGCAAACCTCTCATCAGGATGTTGAGTTGCAATGGATGCAGTCCCAGAGCATTTCCGATTCTCCAGTCTTTCCAAACAGTGAGGTTCTTTCTCATGGTACCATCACCAGTACATGGGACGTCACACAGAATTCTGTCAAACTTAATGTAGTCTCCGTCCTCGGTAAGCTTCATTTTCGGGAAAAGCTGAGCATCGTGGTTCACAATCACAAAGTTCGGAGAGTTCAACCGTTTCACCTGATGCACAAGCATATGAGACCGCTTGTAATCAGAATCGTTGGCAACAACAACACCTGTTGGCTCGGCACCTCCACTGTGGAGGGCCTCGATCAGCTGGGCGGTCTTGGAACCTGGCGCAGCACACATGTCCATCACGAAATGGTGTGGTTGCACGTCCAAAAAGAGCGGAGGAATCATCGAAACAGCCTCCTGACGGGAAATATTTCCAACCTCGGTCTCAACAACCAAGAACTTCTGAGTAGAAGCGTATAATGGGTTCTTTTTCACGACCGACTTTGGCAAATCGATCTGATATCCAAGCTGGCCTGGGTACCAAGGGAACGGAAATGGTGGTTTGGAAGTCTCGTCGTCTGCGTTTTGCAAATTTGGCATGTGTTTTGTGGTGAAAAGGTCGCAAATTTCGTGTGCATGCTTCTTGAAACCGGTGATTCTAAAAGTCAACGGCAGATCTTGCTCGCATGTTTTTTTGAACTGATCAAACTCCTCCTCTGGAATCAACCCTTGTGCTTTATAATATCGCTCCCATTGATCGTTCTTGCGCTCGATCTCCTTCCAGTAGCCTCTGTTCTCACGCTTCCCGGACTGATTACCGTTCTTGTTGCCTCTCTTCTTTCCCATTTGTGTACTATGTAGACGAGCTCTGTGAAATATTTTTTCCATAAAAATTTTTGAGACCGACGCCCCACTCACGTCGATCGACTCGTGTCTGCCCCAGGTTGGATTCTGTGTCCCTTGCGGCGATAGTAGTTGGCGCGTCGCTTGCGTTTCAGTATATCTGTCAGATCCTCTACCTGGTCCAGCTCCATGTAATATTTGAACGTGTCGTTGTCCTTGTCGGCGAGATCTCCAATCCACTTCTCAACAAGGACTCCCATAGCCAACAACGCCGATCCGTCACAGAAGCGCGTGAACAAGAGGTCCTTCTGCGTGTCTGGTATGGTTTTATCCCGTTGGATGCGGTCAACGAAATAATAATGCAACGCTTTCAACAGTTCTGAAGAAGGCAGATCCACAGACGTGTGTTCCTTGATTTCGTCTCGCGTCAGGTACTTCAGTTCACCGGGATCGACCTTGAAGACACCATTGAGCAATTCGTCCGGTGCAATGGGTCTTCCCTTGGACTTATAACCGACTGGCGTTTTGTACTTGTCCTTGTCGATATCGCTCTTTAGACGTGGTAAGTCTTCCAGATCAACAAGCGTGTCCTCATCTTTCAGTTTGTACTTTAACGATCGGCCGGTAGTGTAGTGCCCGGCGCTTGATTCGTATATATTTAGCTTTTTAGCGCTCTTGGAGTTTAAGTCCACATTCATATAGAGATAATCTTTTTTACCAGCTTTTTTTAGATTAATATAATTTATGGATAACCAACTTAGCCAGCTTGAAAGCGTTAATGATACAATCAGGGCACTCGCGCAGAAGATATCGAGCAAGGAGGTAGAGCTGAGGGGTCTGAAGGAGGAATACGCCACCAAAATTGGTGTTCTGGATGGATATCTCAATAAGCTGAAAAATTCTGGAATATTGCAAGAAGGTGATAATACACTGGAAGATTTTAATCCTTTGCAGCCCATGAAGTGTCCGAACTGCGACCATGTGCTATACAACAATACCGACGAATCAAAATACGTTCTTCTACCAAACAGAACGAAATCAAACACAATAACTACAACTCAATCACCAGAAAACTCTACAAAACATGCACAGCTATCCAAGTCTCGGAAATCCAAGAAGCTGACATGTTCCCATTGTTTAAAACAAGGACACAAACGAGCGCAGTGTCCTGAGATTTTGTATGGAAAATCCGGTTAATAATGTACACATAAATGTAGCAACGGTTGAGGCCGTGTCCTGCACTATTTCACTGTTTTTCTATCCAAAAGTATCACTTTCCTCCAATCTTGTCTCCGGAGCTGGCCATGGCCTCTCTTCTACTGGCGTCCTGAAGAAGGTTCGTGTCGACCAAGCTTGGGTTTATGTGAATGTATCTGATGTTCGATCCTCTGATAAACAGATTGCGAACTGCTATCAGGTGAGGGTATTTTGTTGTGTTTGCAGAGATGTTGTCGAGTTTCAAATTGAGGTATTGGTCAATCGATTTAAGGGTTCCCTTGATTTCAACGTCGTTTTTGAGCTGTTTGTTAGTACTTTCATGATGTTTCAACTTACTTCAACGGTGATCTAATTGTTAGTTACGGAATTCTCAATATTGCTCAAACTTACCTCCTGGTCCACCAGCGTCTTGAAAAAGGAGAAAAACAGCATTGCTCAAGAAGTGTCTGATGTTTTCCAGTGTTGAATTTCTATATTAATTTTTCGTATTAGAGCCGACCTAAAAAATGACAGACTAGTTTTTATATACAGGCATTATGTACAGGCTTATCATTTCAGGATCGGGTTGTTGGCCTTGGACTTCTCGAGGAAGTTCTTCAACAACATCAAGTTCGATCTAGTTGGTTTCTTCAGGTGGCAGACGGTGATCAGAACGGAGGTCAACAAAGCCAGAGCACCACCTTGGTGTGCTGCTGCCAATTCGATAGGCACCAGCCATAGCAAAGTACAGATTCCAAGGGTCACTTGCAACGATACAACTCCCATAGAGATATTGAGCCATTTGTAGGCTGGTCTGGGGATGATCGACCTGATCCGGTGCGAATACATGTGCAGAGCAAACACCGAGCATAACGTGAGAGTAGCCATGATCCGGTGATTCAGCTGCACGGTTGCCGGGTTCTCAAACATGTTTCTCCAAATTAAGTCAGACTGGTCGGCCAGGCGCGAAAAGACAGGGGAAAACAGCTCGTTTGCAGATGGAATGTAGTCGTCTCCCATATGAGGGAAAGTGTTGTAAATTAATCCTGCATCCAAACCTGCAACCATAGCTCCAGACATGGCAGTGACAAAAACAAGTCCCAGTAATCCCTTACTGAGCCTGCGGAACAACTTCAAAGATGGAGATTGTATCTTTTGGAAGGTCTCCAGATACTCCTTTGGGTGTTTCATTATATCATGGTCTCTAAGGATACCGAAACCAGTAGAGATCATAGTGCAGTACACCAAAAAGGCAGCACCCAGATGAGCAGTCAATCTATACTGAGAAACTGTTGGCTTGGACTTACGTTCTTCGAGCAATTGCTCGTCAATTCCTGAATACACCATCCACCAGCCAATGGCTCCTTGCAAACCGATCAGAGCACAAATTCCAAGCAGCTTGAATGCAACAGGAGGAGAAACTTGTCTGCGGGCAATGTAGTATAGAGTCGGCAACACAAAGACGGTTCCGATAATTCTACCCAACAGTCTATGAGACCACTCCATGTAAAAAATGAACTTGAACTCTTCCAAGGTGATGTGCGAGTTGAGAAGTTTGAATTCTGGAGACTCCTGGTATTTTTTGAACTCTTCTTCCCAGTCCTCCTGCGTTCTTGGAGGAATGGCTCCGGTAACTGGTTTCCATTCGGTGATCGAAAGTCCGGACTCGGTGAGTCTGGTGAGGCCTCCCAAAATAACAATCGCAAACACCAGAATCGAGGTTCCGATACACAAATAACCCAGGTTTTTGTTTGTATTTGCAGGCCATTTGGATCGTCTGATAGTTTTTGTGGCTTGCTGGAACGAGATCGGAGTCGTTGAGAACATCCGCTTTTGACTCAAGCCACTCCGGATAGTACTTGGTCTAATCAAGTTCGATTTTGGGAGTGCCAGAGTATGTGTAGAGGAAAAATATGGGATGGTGCTCAGCTGCACGGCCTTTGGTTTTCTCGCTCCAATCCCGAGAAACTGAGAGCTGTGTTTCACAGACGTGTTCTTGAAACCGGCCTTCAACAAAGACGAGTTTTTCACAAAGAAAAACTGACTTCGACAGAATAACATGGCGTATCAAAAATTGATTATTATTTAAATCGTTCTGAAAGGTTGAAAAATCAACCGATTATTTTTTTCTTCCTCCCTCTAAAATAAGCACACCTTTACACCACGATCAATTAGACGCCTGTTTCATCCCTCTAACATTTTCGGCGGCAAGAAATCTTTTGGGCAGTGTAACAATACCAAATTGGGACACACTACAAAAAAATTGTTACAAAAGGAACCCCCTTTAATTGCCTAAGATATAAAGAACCTGAATCACGGAACTGTGTTTGAACCATCTAAACAGAGTTTCTCATATCAGTCCATCTCAACTTAGTCAACACAACCGCTCAGAATACCATACCGGATTCCAATTCAATGTGTTTATAGTAAAGATGTCACAGACCCCACCCTATACCCCGGTATTTGAAGTGGCTTCGGCAACGTTTGAGGACTCAAAAACTGTCTCGAGCACGTCAGGCACTTCTCTTCGAACCGATACGATTACGGTTGACACAACGAATGTCAGTAATTCCGCTGCTACTGATTCGTTTTATTACTCGCCAACTTCCCCAGCGCCACACAAGTTCGACAATACGCATGATCTTCTTTCGAATCTGTTAGATACCAAGTGTCAGGTATCGTCCAAGCTACCCGAGATTCCAAAGACTTCCTCTAAGACCAACTCGCCAGTTCCTTATAAGCTGAAGACGGAACATTTGGAATCGTTTGTTCTTTCGCCCGAGGTGTTTGAAATCAAGCTAGACAAGATGATCGGCAAGGGCTCGAACTCCTACGTTCATCTGGCTACTTTGGCTACCAGAGAAGTGAACTCTGTGGCAATGAATATCGCAATAAAAATTCCTACCGCTAAAAACAAGGTCAAGCTATTGGAGCGAGAAACAGAGTTCATGCTTACTTTGAGAGACTACAGAGACAGCAAGTGGTTCAGAAAGTTTGGCGACAGTTCTTTCCCGTTTGTTGATGCCTATGGACTTTATTATCTCAGCAAATCACAATTCCCAATGATGAAAAAGACAGATACACTTCCATGCTTGTTAATGAAAAACTACGATACAGACCTTTATAAATTCATCAACGAGAAGAAGCAAACCACACAGGCTACTGAGCCGGCTATTGGGCTTGATAACTGGTACCAGCTTCTCGATTTCATTTTAAAGGGGCTTCAAGTTCTTCAAGACATTGGGGCTGTCCACTGCGACATTAAAACAGACAACATATTGGTGGGGACCACATTAGGTCCACGTCCAATATTCAAGTTCATTGATTTTACGTCCTCTTCAAAAATTATAGATATCCATGAACAGCCCGAAATGACGTTGCAATTCACACCTCCGGAACTTTTGAAAGACCAAACAAAGCTCCCCGATTATGCTACAGACCTGTATAGTGCTGGTCTTGTGCTGCTGCAGGCGGCTACGGGACTCCCGCCTTATAGCGGATACGATTACGATCCGTACTATCTTATCAGTTTGGTGAAGGAAGGAAAAGTGTTTGAGTTGCTCACCCGAGAGGAAACCAACCGGATCACGGGAAACAGTCATGTGCACCAAATTCTTGATGCTATTCTCTTGAAACGGCGCAGTTTAGAAGAAGTTATAGGACTTAGTCAATGAATAACGACAGTTCAACCAGATCCCTACCGGCGCGTCGATCGTCTAAGGGCTGTAGATAATGAAAATTTTAAGGGAGGGAAAAAAAAATTAATTTATTTCTTGTCAAAAGTTATATTCTAATCTTTGTACACGTTCGCAGTTCATAACAGCGATTGAGATTCAACTGGTTACACCTTTACACGCGCTTCTGTGTATTTGTGTTATTGATAGGTCAACAAGACACGTTCAGTTGATCAATGCAATAGATAGATCGGACAAAAATATTGGGATATGACGCCGACACCTTTAAATGATGATCCGATCAGTGATCTTCGGGATCACGAAGCTGATACAACGAAAGCATCTCAGGGAATTTCCACGCCGACACAGTTACCGATGTCTACTCAGTCTCTGAAATTCAAATCTCCAGACAGAGCAGAGGGATCTGATAACATTCAAGCATATGCAATGTTGGATTTTGAGAATTTTACCTTTTATGTGCAAACGATGCAAATATTACTTGGAAGATTGGTTGAAGGAGATACAAGCACAGACTCTTTGGACGTTCATCTTGGACAACAGAAGGCCATTTCTAGAAGACACGCAAAAATATTCTACAACTTTGGTAACCAACGGTTTGAGTTATCTGTTGTGGGGAGAAACGGGGCCTTTGTCGACGATATGTTTGTTGAAAGTGGGGTCACTCTCCCTTTGAAGGACAATACGCGAATACAGATTGGGGAAACGAGGTTCAAGTTTATTTTACCAACAGACGAAACCGTTTCTAATTCGAAAAACGGGAAGCAGATCAAACCAATCAATCCATCAGATGCAGTTAGTTTGAAAACATCGTTTTCCAACACCCAGGAGAATAGCAGCGGCAGCTCGAGAGAAGGTTCTTTGACTCCGCAGCATATGAAAGGTGCCGAGACCAAGTCTGCGCCTGTTCTCAAGCTCGGGGACGATTTTGTCAACGAGCTTCGTGCAAATGCTGAGGCCTCGGTTGTGAAGCGAGAAGAGGCTGCCGCAGCTGCTGCTGCTTTTGCAAGAGATGGTACCTCTTCTCCAATTCCAGACAGTCTGAATGCCTTTGCGGGGCGCTCTCAGCAGTTTATTCAGTCTGCCAAAGACCGACTCAAGAAACCTTTGAAGCCGGTTAAGAAAGTTTACAAGCCGGAAGAAATTCCAGAAGAGTACCGAACCAAGCCGAACTTCTCGTACTCGACGCTCATTGCAGAGTGTTTGAGACAAAAGGGCACGCAAAAAGGAATGTCTCTTTCTGAGATCTACAAAGGAATCCAGGAATTGTATCCTTATTATTATTATTGTCCTGATGGGTGGCAGAGTTCGGTCAGACACAACCTTTCGCTGAACAAGTCATTCCGCAAGGTGTGCAAGGAAGGAAAGGGCTGGCTTTGGGGTCTTGACGAAGAGTATTTTGCTGAGAAGGAACGGTTGAAGCGCAAACAGATCGAACTGGCCAATATCAAGGCCACACAGCATCTGCAGACGCTTTCCCAGCAATTCCAACAACAGCAGCCGCCTCGTTCCAGTCCCGAAACGTCCAGTTCTCCTGCAAACGAGACGAACACCCCGGAAACAAATTCGGGGTCCAAATTGTCTGGCGACACAAAGAAAGCCCTATCTTATCTTCAGAAAGAGCTTATCCGTCTAACCAAAGACCGCAAAATGTACGATAAAGAAACAACCACCCAGATCCTGACGCAGGCGCTCGCAATGACCATTGCCCAGGTGAACCAGGCCGCAAAGAATGCAGGAATCCAAGGGTTCCCATTGGTGACCTTGATTGATAAGAACCCTGCCCATATCACCAAGATTTTGTCTGCAGCATTGAATGCTGCCACCATCCAGGTGACCAAGAAGAAAGGACTGACTCCTCCCGCAAGCACGCCGCCGCCGGCTCCTCCTGCTACCAAACCCGCAGAGCCTGTTCCGCCGCGGTCGGCTGCCCAACAGTTTGCCAGACCGTCGCCGCAGGTCCCAAAGCCTCTTGCGTCTTCCAATTCTATCAAGCCGATTTCATCCATCCAAGCGGGAAACTCCTCGGCGCATCCACCAACGTCTCATTCTCCTATCCCATCGATAAGAAAGCCACAATACTACGGTAAGCCTTCGTCTGTGGTTCCTCCTAACGCGAAACCTGTTAATAAACCGGGACTCCAGAAACAGACGAGCTACGACAACGAGAGCATCCAGCTACAATTCCAGAAATTCTCGCATCCAACACCTCCTGTCACTGCAGTTTCGAAAAATAAACCAGAGCTGGAAGACATGGAGCTCAAGATGATGTTGGATAACATGGACACCGACAAGGACACGCCGAAAGAACTTGATCTGGACAACTTTTTGGCTCAGCATTCTCAGGAAGTCGACTTCGAGACCAGAAAAAGATCATTGGACACTCTAGACTTGACCAAAGAAGACGAACCCGAATACAAGTCTTCTAAAGTTGAGCAATAATTGTATATGCGCAGATGCGTTGTATTGTGAACCGATATATGATAAATCATGCTTCAACGTTGTTGAACGACTTTTCTTTCTCCTTGATTTCCCAGAACAGGGCACCAACATCGTGGTTTCCGTGGAACACCCATCCTTGTTCAGTCACGTGGAATAAATTGATCGAACCACCAGAGTAAGCGTCTCTGTGTGCAGCTGCGAGAATGGCCCTCTTACCCAGGTAAAGAGCGTCGTCCACAGACAGTTCCCATTTGTAATTAGTATCAAGAACACCGTAAGCGAAAGTCTGACCAGAGCCAACACAGAACAGGTCGCCTTTCAATCTTGTTCCATCGGAATCGACATAATATATGGTAGGACCTTCTTTTGGAGTGTAACCACAAATCATCGTTCCCATTCCCAATCCCATTCCTTTGTAACTGTAAACGAGATTACTCAAAATCTTGGAAGCAGCACAAACCGAGATTCTCTCTTTGTTTCTGAGCTCGTGCAATCTGCACTGGGTACCCAACCAGGTCTCCCAGTATTGACAGTCACACGCGGTACCGGCCATGGTTCCCAACAACATTGGATTGATCTCAATGACCTTCTTGACGGTTTGGGAGGCGATCCAATTTCCGGCAGAAGCTCTCGAATCGACAGCCACAATGATACCACCCTGGAATCTAAACGCCAAGGTGGTGGTACCGTGTGCCATTCTTATTTTACAATCGGAGTTGGAGTCATAATCTGTGTGTGCTCTAAGGAAGTCTGTTGGCTGTGAGATAGGAGGAACGGCGATGCTTGGGGCCAGCGAGTTGAGCGATGGCTGGAGTCTCTGAAACTCGGACGATGCCTCTTCGAGTTCTTGCTCGAATTGAGTCTTGTAGGTGAATCTTTTCCCGATATCAGCAATAGACATGGTGACAGAGATGGTTACAGTATTTTGCCACTGGTAAATAAACTTGGGCCGCCAAAAACCCGTGCACCAGACAGGGTTTCAAAAACCGCACAAGATCACATGATTTTTCATTTGCCCGTACTGTCTGCCAATTCTGGTGGTGTGTGGATGGATGAAAAATTTTTGTACATCAACTCTTGAATTATCTTGTATTATCGACATGTCGAGCCAAAACCCTATGAAAGAACTCAAGATTGAGAAGTTGATTCTCAACATCTGTGTTGGTGAGTCTGGTGACAGATTGACCAGAGCATCCAAGGTGTTGGAACAACTGTCTGGTCAAACTCCAGTGCAGAGCAAAGCCAGATACACTGTTAGAACTTTTGGTATCAGAAGAAATGAGAAGATCGCCGTTCACGTTACTGTCAGAGGACCAAAGGCTGACGAGATCTTGGAGAGAGGATTGAAGGTGAAAGAATACCAACTCAAGGACAGAAACTTCTCCGAGACCGGAAACTTTGGTTTCGGTATCCAAGAACACATCGACCTTGGTATCAAGTACGACCCAGGTATCGGTATCTACGGTATGGACTTCTACGTTGTGATGGGTAGAGCCGGTTTCAGAGTTGCAAGAAGAAAGAGAGCTAGGGGTACTGTTGGTGTTTCTCACAAATGTTCTAAGGAGGACACTATTTCTTGGTTCAAGGCTAAGTACGATGCTGACGTTCTTGCTTAGATACATACTCGATAATTGTCATAAGTTATAATATGTGAGCGTAGCTGTAATGTTTTTCTTGGTAAGTCGTTATACGTAGTCATTAATTCTCTGCCTCATGAAGAGCTGCCTCGACTCCAATGTCCACCAGCTCCTCCAACTTCTCCGACCACCTGGTCTTCAAATAGTCATTCAGCGGCTCGAACTGCGTGCACTGACGTTTCCGTTCGCCATTAACCTGTTCCCTTTGTCGTTTCTTGCGCTCGATCGTTCTTTCTAATGCGTCCTGATGCTGTTTCAAATTATCTAGATGGACCATCCACTTGTTCTTGTTGGTCTCCTGTGCGTTCTCTTGCGTGTTGAGAACAAGGGTGCGGTACCGCAGCTGCGAATAGGATAAAGCCGTCTTCATCTTCTTGATATCCAGTTCGTTTTGTTCGTTCAGCAGGTTGCTGTAATTGGACAAACTGATACCGCCCACTCCATCCTCGGTCACTGGGAGACTTCTGTCCTCGTCTCCAATGCATGATGGGTCGTTTGCGAGCTTTGGATGCAACTGGTTCAGGTTGAACTTCATGAGTTCCTCCTGAATCAAATCGTCAACAACGGCCAACACGTCGTTGGAGGGCTCCGGGTCGATATACGGCAAATAATCAAACACCCCTTCCTGTTGAGGGAAGCTAGCCACCTCTGCTTGCGAAGGCAACATATTGTGAGGCGTCTGGTTTAGAGAAGCAAAGAAGGTGTTTGAATTATTAATATATTTTTTTTGTTGCCTTGATATTCATAATTACACCTCGCTCCAAATTATAATTTCCGCTTGCCGTACGGCACCTCGTAAAAGACGCTTCCGACGAGACAGCAAAGCGCCATCAGCACGCCGAATGTTGCGTAGATGGTTCCCACGACACGAAACGGGCCTACGCCGAAAGTGTTGTAGAACTCGGTGATTCCCAAACTCAACGCGCAAACTGGGAAAGGCACGATCCAGTACGTTTTGTTAAACTTTGGCAGGCCATACACCGCCCACATGGCAAACCCTAGAAACGTAAAGAAGAAGCCTATGGCAATGAGCGAAAGACCAATCATCCCTGTCATGAACTTGATGCTAGTTCCTAGCTGCACAGAGTCAATCTGGCCCTTCAAGGGGTGTGCTACCAAATAGGTGTGGAGATTATTCCCGTTTAGAATAATTCCCCACGCACCGTGACCTATCAGCCCGATAGGCGCAAACGGACTAAAAAGTAGCTGTTTGGGTGGGAGCTTGTAAATGAGCATCTTCCAGATGAAAATGCCGATCAGGCAAACCCCGATGATGACGGAATTGGCCCAAAGTAGATACGTCAATAGAATCATCATCAGCTGAAGCCGGCTTGAGTACGACACGAACGCCGAGCAAATCAGCGCTCCACAGGACCCGCACACGGTCAACGGTAGTATCGGCAGAATCAGTTGCGGGTTCAGTTGTGCCTGGTCTATCTTACTCTTCCAAAATAGCACGAAAACTAAACCCCACCCACAGAGCAACGCCATGATAAAATTCAAAAACCACATGATCACCAGCCCAACTTTGAAGCTCTTGTGGTAGTGGGCCGTCACCAGGTGGATCATGTTGATGATGGTGCTAAAACCCATGGAATACGGAGCAAGAAACACATTGAACTGGATTTCGGTAGCAAGTTGCACTCCAAACCCTCGAAACCAATATAGCTTTAGAATGAGAAACACATTCACCATGAGGAACAGTAAAAGCGATATGGCCCACATGATCAGCCCAAAGATGCGGAAAACGCCAAACTCGTACGGAAACCTAAATAGTACCCCAGAACATATTCCAGTGGTCATAAATGCAACGTTCCATATCGGATGATAGTTTTTGATCACTACGTCTTTGAAGAAAGAAGACTTCTCCTTTAGATCTCCAGACTCAACCCCATTGATATCCATCTGTACAGGTCTAAAACAATTTTGTCTATATACTTCTAGGCTATACTATTTATTCTTTTTAAATGACTAATAAACGGCCTTTTTCTGTTGCACAGCCTTGTTCTCGGGGGTGGGTCACAGATCAAGTCATGACCGGTCAGCCAGAATCTCGTCAATCATGTCGATCATGCATGAAGACCGGTCTGGCAAGTCCGGCTTGTCCAGTTCGTCCCGCAGATCGCGAAATGCCGACTTGAATTCCCGCAACATGAAACTTTGCGGTCTGCGCTCGTACAATAGCTGGAACACTCGTAGCACCTGGATCGGGTCCACCAGTTGCGGCTGCGAAAGCCGTTCAAAAAGACAGTTGAGAAGCTCCTCCGAGGAGCACATGTAGTTGTATATGCTGAATGCCTGTGGGTGTTTTTTCTGTGTCTTTGTCCATAATATTTGGTATTTCTGGAGAATCTTCAAAAGCTCGCCAAGAAACGGGCCCAGCTCCTCGTTCACTTTGAGACTCGCCAGGAACATGCTCACAAGCGCTGGCTTCTTCCGGAACGTCTCGTCAAGAATGTCATCCTCGGCCTGGACCAGCTCTGAGATGCGTGTAATGGCATCCACATGCCTGCCGGGCTCTCCAAGAACAATAATAGGGATCTCAATGGCACCGTACCGTTTGCAGACATGCGAAAGCTCTGTGTTCCCAACCGCGTCCATAAACAGATTGATTATCTGGGTCCTAACAGACTCTGTGCGTTTGTTGTTGGGAAATAGTCTCAACAGATGCGAAAACAGTTCAATACTGCTGGGAGATAAAA
Source organism: Ogataea philodendri (assembly GCF_020536065.1). NCBI lineage: Eukaryota > Fungi > Ascomycota > Pichiomycetes > Pichiales > Pichiaceae > Ogataea > Ogataea philodendri. Next base: position 21,033 of record NW_025763874.1, read on the forward strand.
GATCGGCCTGTCTGTCTGGATCCAGCAAACAGAGTTTGTGCAGAAGCGGGATCACACATTTCACAAACTTCTCATACACTCGGGAACAATCTTCAGTGGATAGGTCCTCCAATATTTGATCAGAGACGTGTTGGATCTGGGTGCTATCCAGCTGCTCCAATACTTGCTCAACAAGCTTCCCACACCGGTGCACGATCTTGACTATCTCCAGTTTGAGCTCAAACGGTATCTTGTTGAACCTTCTGAATAAACAAGTGAAGAAGTCCTTGGTGAAGAATTTGCTGCATTCGTAGTTGGAAGAATAGTGTGCCACTTTTGCAAGCAGCTTGACGATTTGACCGGCTTCTGCCTCTTTGGCCTCGTTCAAATGACCGCGAATATTGCTCAGACTGAATGCCAGTGTCTGAGGTAGCGAGTGAGAAATCGTGATGGCCGACATGCCTTGCTTCTCAATCTTGTCGTTTCTAAAGAGGTCGATCAGCATATCCACACAATCGTTGAACCTTAGCGGGTCGCCATCTTTTAAAATCGTCACCAAAATCTCGCATATCTCGGTAGATATAACAGATATCGTCGGCAGGTACGACTTGACAAGCATCTTCAGATACTGGAAGACGCAGTCCTCCTCATAGAGCTCCTTAATAATCTTGGAAGTGCAACCACAATGGTAAAACGTGACAAGACTCTGGCTATCGTTCTCGAATAGCTTGATAGCTATCTTCATTAGCTCAATCTTGCAATCGTCGGATTGCTCAACTATTATCCTGGAATTCAACTTGTAGACAAACTTCTGATCAATGAGGCACGAAATTACAAAGTCTAGCCCGGTTTGTACCTTATCGTCGTCGTCCTGGTTCATGGAATCCTCCTTGTCAGAGGCGAACTTGTTGATAAACTGAAGTTCCTCCAGGTCTGCCTCCTCTGTCTTCTCGATTAGCTCTCGAATGAATTCCTGTTTCTGTTCTCGGATATTCACTTCTTGCTGATCCTCGATGCCAAGATCTTTGAAATCATCAATATCAAACATATCAATGAAATCATCATCACTGTCGCCGGAATTGGTTTCCTTGTATATCTCGAGTCTTTGTTTCTTGTTGGTGGTATTGATGGTCATGAGAAGATTGATTGACTGCTCTTCAAAATCGTTATCGTAATTACTTTGAAACAGCTCATTGTACTGCTTCAAGAACCCGTTTCGGTTTTCCTTGTTGACACTCGACCGCATTGAATCATCGAAACGAGCGTCTCTTACTATCCATGGGTGTTTCGAAAGCTGTTCAGCGGTCAATCGAGCCTTGCGATCCTGTTGGAAACAACCATCGGCTAAAAACTTAAAACACTCGTTTGAAATGCCCGAAGGAATTGCAGGAGGTTCCCCTGAGCCAATCGCATGGCATGCTGGGAACGGATCGTGTTGGTAAAAGGGTGGTTGGGTCGTTAGGAGCTCAACAACGGTAGCTCCCAAACTCCAGATATCGGAGGCAGTAGATACTCCTTGTAGCCTGATAACTTCAGGAGCCATCCAGTAAGGCGAACCATTGGCTTCCTTTTTCTTCTTATCACTTCGTAGAGTCTCGATGTCGTCTTTGATTTCGAACTTGGTACTCACGCCAAAATCGGCCAATTTGATGATCCCCTTTTTGAGCAATATGTTGGCAGCCTTGATGTCGCTGTGTATAAAGTGTTTGCGATGAAGGTATATTAAACCGTCGAGTATCTGTTTGGTATACTCAACGACTTCGAGTTCGGGCAATGGCCCCTTGGCTTTGTAGCGGTCCCTAAGGGAGCCACTGTCACAGAACTCCATGATCAAGTTCATGGACGTAGAATTCATGTGGTAATGAAATAGCTTGACAACATTGACATTATCGAATTGCTTCATGATGAGTATTTCGTTCATGAGATGTTCCTGTGTTGACGAGGTGGCGGAAGAACTGGACGGCTGATCTGAATGGTATGAATCTAGCTCTATGACTTTCATGGCGTATATTTCTCCAGTGACGGAATGCTTGGTTTGGTAAACGCCGCCGTATGCTCCCCTGCCGACATGCTTGAGTTTAACGTATTTGGCGAATTCGTCAGAGGAGAGATCAGACATGGCGTGAAGAGTATGATTTCGCAGTTTAGGCAGATCAGGACGATTGGATCGATTTGAGCGATTTGAGCGATTTGAGTGACTCGGACGACCAGATCGATTGATCCGCAAAGCCACAGAGGATTCGCGCTGTTTATTTCCAGTGCGACCCAGCATTTGGCGTTCCTTCTGAGTTAATTGTTGCCCAAGTGTTGAAGAACGACGGTTGTTGTGGTTAACATTGTTTGGGTTCATTTGTTTTAGCGCGTTATCGATTTCATACTGTTGCTGTAGAAACTTCCGTGTAGTGGTGAGCAACTCTGCAGTTTCGAATTCATCTGTGTAGTTATTGTTGTTATGGTCGTCATCTGTTTCTCGGAACAGATCCAGCATGGATCTGCCCGTTTTGTAAGACATTATGCAGATGGTTTCCAAGTTAGTTCTTGTTGATCAGGACAACCGCTATTGAGTAAAAATGGCAGCACATATCAACCGGTTAAGCGCCAGAATTCTTTCAATAGTTCCCTTTATTATTTACCACTGTGTGTTTACATAAATATGTATCATTTTTTTCTCTGTGGATAAAATCGCTACTCTTTATTCCATGACAACAAACTAAGGTCGCCAACTTTCCGCGGGTGGACAAGATTAACAATGAGGAACGCCAAAGATAAAACAAAACAGATTCCGCCTCCAACAATCCAGCTGATTCCCAAAAACGAGTTCTTTCCTCCGATAACGCTTCTGGTTGACAGATAGAGGTACTTGTGGCCCTTGTATGGGGTCACTGGGAAATGGTAGCCAATGTCAACTTGGTACGTACCTGCATGCAGAACGTCCTGGTCGTTTCTGGAAATCATCTTGGAAAACAATGGCAAAGCAGACGTCTGCATCCAGTTCTGGAACTCGTACCATTGGCTGATATCTGGCATGTTTGTCTCGTTGTAGCCGTCGGGATACATCTTGTGCCAGTTAGGAGGAGGAACAACCTCCGAAGGACTGTACTTGGTCTTCTTGAACCGATTTTTGTTGGTAGACCATGCGATGTTCTCTCTGTAGAGCATGTAGTCGGTGTTTGTGTCGTTCACGGCAGTAAAGGTCGAGAAAGTGTCGTTGAAGTACGAGTTGGCGATCAATCCACACGGATAGTATCTTGTTCCGTCTGCGTTGATCGACAAAGGCTCACAATTCTGTCCCACGGTATCCTTGATATCCGAAATGGAGGCAACTTTTCCGTTCAGTTGATCTTCACTGAAACTCTTGGCGTATCTTCTGTGGTTGGCCCAGAAGTTCTTCAACCGGTAGAAAAAGTACACATGGGGCCCAATATCGTTCGGAATTTGGAACTGGACCTGGCAAATGTCCCGCTCCTCGTCAAAGCCGTTCCATATGTATGAGTCGTTGGTAGCCAGCTTCCACTGCGGCTTCACGGTGATTTCGTTCTTGAACTGGAACTTGTAAAGTTGTTCGGGAATCTCGGTGAAATACTCGTCGTTCGCAAGAATCTTGCAATTACTGTAGTCAATCACAAACTCCTGGACACTGTGTGATCCGTACAGCATACCTCCTCCGATTGGAATGAAAATGATGGCAATCACCAGCAGCAACGGAATCACCGTCTTCGGAGTCAAAATCGGATGGTACGCCTTCAACTTCTGCTGGGTGAACGCATTCTCCTTGGGTCTTCTGTTCTTCTTCTTCTCAACCACCTCCGATTGAGAATCACTCAAATCATCGTCATCCTCTTCCATCGTGTCGACCTGCGGATTTTGTCGGCTGTTGAAGTCGTCATCCGACTTGTTGCCGGTGCGCTTTCTGAGTGCAGACAACATGTTAGCTTGAAAAAAACAATGTTCAGTCTTACAGGTGTAAATTTGGAAATAACTGAGCCCGGACCTGAGCCCTGGTTTGAGGTGTAGGCACCCTATAATTGAACTGGATTAATTTACTATGTACAACACCTACTCGGCGGCTTGTTCCTGCTTTGGCTCAGGCTCGGATGGTTGCGGCTTCTTGGCCTCGAACTTGATTTTGCCCAGGCTTTCCAAAAGCGTGGTTTTCTTGCCTATCTCCTGCTGCAACTTCTCGGCAGCCAGAATAAACTCTCTGTTCTTCTCCACGAGCTCGGCGTACTTCGGAGTCTGAGGAAGTTCCGGTGCCTTGGACACACAGTTCTCTAGGTATTTGGCAAGCGTGTAGGTGTTCTCCAGCCCGTAATACATGGAGATCCGGTTGGACTTGTGATAGTCCACGATCTGGAACCCTGAAAAACCGGCAAGTCTCTCCAGAAGTCTGTCTGCAAAAGTGTTCACGCGTTCCTCGGACTGGCCCCCGGCAGCAATCTGGGCCCGTTGCAAGTTGATCATCGCGGAAAGCTGTGCAATGATGGCTGTTTCTAATGTTGTGGTTTTGAACGATGCATTGTGTCTGGCGGTTCTGGTCTTTCTCAAGAACCAGTCCACATCGGTAATTCCTAGCTGCTCGATCTCCATCGCACGCAACAGAACAATCGACTCGGAAATCACAGACTCCGTCTTCAACCGGTTCTTGTAAGCGTTAGTTGAATAGATCAATCTCAAGGTCTCGGATAAACACTTGAACTCGGCCGCCTTGTACAACAGGGACAGTATCACGGATGTTTCTAGCAAAGAAGGTGCATGTTGGTCGAGTTTGGGAATCATGGCAAGCACGTCGTCAAGCTCTGCACGGACTAACAGTCCGTCGATGAAAAATGCAAATCTCCGGACAGATGGAGTAGTAGGCACCTTTCTTGGAACTAGAGGTCTACCTTCGAGGTCCAGAGGGAACTGGTTGATCGATTTGGGAGGATTGCGGTTGTTGTAGACCAGTTCTCTGATTCTGGGAGTCAACGACTTGTAGTAAAGATATTCGTCCACTGTGTCCTTGATCTCGTAGTAGCGGTCGCCGGGAACCCGATTGGCCAGCTGCTGGGTTGTCAGAGACCGGGTCAAATGGCGCAAACCAAGTCTGCTGACCACGGCAGGTCTGTACATGATTTGCATGGTTTTCAAATTTTCAAGCTTGGTGAAAAAACCTTGAAGAAAAAAAAACCAAACCAACTTGTGGTGATGTTACGTAAGCATTGCCCAAAATCACGGCGTATTTTTCTCGAACAAAAAACGGCAATTACTCACATCAATATTTGTTCATCATCATGAGTGACTGGGATTCTGTTACCATCATTGGAAAAAAGGCTAGAGTCGGTGGATCCGGCCCAAAGGAGAGAGTTGTGAGGTCCGAGTCACAGCTGAATGCTGCTAGAAGATCGGGTGCCGTCGTTTCTGTGGAAAAGAAATACGGAACAACCAACGCCAAGGGCGATCCTGAAGGCCAGAGACTTACCAAAGTGGATAGATCCGACGACATTGTGGCTCCTAAGAAGCTGGATGCCAATGTCGGTAAGGCCATCCAAAAGGCCAGACAGGACAAGAAATTCACACAAAAGGACCTGGCAACCAAGGTGAATGAAAAGCCAAACGTGATTAACGACTACGAAGCAGGAAGAGCTATTCCTAACCAGCAGCTGTTGGCCAAATTGGAAAGAGCATTGGGTGTGAAGTTGAGAGGAAAGGATATTGGTTCTCCTTTGTTTGCAAAGAAGAAATGAGTAATGTCAGCATGTAGATGTAGTAGTTAATGGATTTGCCATGATATTCCCACAAAATATTTTTTTGCAATATTAGCATTATGACCACCCTTCATAAAATCGATTTGGGCATCAAGCCTGAGGAAACTTACTCCATTACCAACAAGGGGATCAAGTTCGACACTTTGAGCGATATCAAGCCTTATTTGGATGAACTCTCGTCCAAAAAGGACCTCAAATTGATTGATATTTCTGGAAACACCATTTCGCCAGAATGCTCCAAACACCTTGCTCAGGAGATCAAAAAGTTCTCCTCCACCCTCTTGCACCTCAACCTTCAAGATATCTACACCTCGCGTGACAAAAACGAGATCCCTGCTTCTCTGAGCGAGTTCTTCCCTGTTATCTTGGAATCTCCTTCTTTGAAGGTTTTGAACCTGAGTGATAATGCTCTTGGCCAGGACACCATCGACATTTTGGAAGACTTCCTATCAAAGGCCAAATCACTGGAGCACCTCATTTTGACAAATAATGGTCTCGGTCCATTTTCCGGTGCCAGAGTCGGAAAAGCTCTGTACAAGCTGGCAAAGCTGAAGGAAAAAGAGAACTCTCCCCCATTGAAAACATTCTGGTGTGGCCGTAATAGACTGGAGAATGGTTCTGTCGACTATCTGGCAATTGGTTTCAAAGCAAACACTCACCTTGAAGAAATCAAGTTATACCAAAACGGTATCAGACCTCAGGGTATTGCGAAGTTGATCAGCCAAGGTCTTGCTCATCTGAAGAACCTCCAAGTTCTTGATCTTCAAGACAACACTTTTACCGTCCCAGGATCTCTGGCTCTGGCTTCTGTTCTGCCAAACTGGCCACAGCTGATCGAACTCAACGTCAACGATTGTCTTCTGAAGAGTGCTGGAAGTTTGAAGGTTGTTGAGAAACTGGCTGAGCTGAAGGACTCAAAAATTCAAACTTTGAAGCTTCAATACAACGAACTTGAGACCGATTCGTTGGAGATCCTTGCTAGAGCTGTTGGATCTCTGGAGGCTCTAAAGCTCTTGGAGTTGAACGGAAACAGATTCGAGGAGGATTCTGAATTGATCGACAAGATCACTGAAGTGTTTGAGGAGAGAGGCTTTGGTGAGCTGGACGAGCTCGATGATCTGGAGGAGCCTGACTCTGATGAGGAGGATGAAGATGAGGATGAGGAAGAAGGAGACCAAGAAGAAGATGTTGATCTTGCTGACTTGGAAGCAGAGCTGGCCGCAACGCACATTTAGATTTGTTGGGGGCCATCTCTGATCACTTCATCTTTGAGCTTGGTGATCAATCTATCTTTCTTGATCCATTTACCTTCCAACCATTTTTCTAATTTGTTTCTCTTCAATGGGATTCTGCTCATCATCTTTGCATGGATGTGGATTTTGATGGTTATTTTACCTGAATAGAGACCAAATACTTCTAATAAATTCGGTGCTTCGAACGAGACAGGCTCTCCTGGTGCTTGTCTGTAGTACATGATTGATGTGTCATATAGTCTTGTGAACTGGGTTTTGTGTAGTCCAGAAACGACGTTTGCAAAGCTTGAATAGCGGGGGTAAAGAAGGTTTTTAAGGTTTGGGAGGTAGAACTTTTCCGAAAGACCCTGTTGCAGTTTGGCATCTTTTTTGGTAAAGATGTTCACTTCTGGGAAGGTTACTAGCCATTCTATTGCTTCTGATTCCAAGAGATCTTTAAAAACGAATGCTAAGGTTTCGTTGTTCAATTCCCAGTTCTCGTCTGCCTGAAACACGTTTTTAAAGACCCTCAAGCTGGGGATCGTCCAGATCGAGTACCAGGTAAAGAAACTGACTTTTGGAAGTAGAATTGAGGACAGGTCTTGAGCAAACAGTTTTTCAGGCTCGTTGTTCTTTTCGTGCTTTCTTGCCGACCCAAGTTCTGAGGGTTTTCTGATTGATTTCAACACCAAATAAGGATAAATAATGTAGTCCACCAAAGACGCGTGATTGCTGATGAACAATGCGTTTTCAGCCTCCAATTGATCTCCAACTATTTCGATCTCCACGTCGTTCAGTTCAAGAACGTAAATGCAAAGAGTCCAGAACCCAGCGGCAAAGTAGTTTTGATACGAATAGCGTGTTCGTGGGATCAAATACTTGATTCCCATGGTTGCCACTGAGAACAGTTCGTAAAACACAAAGTACGACAATAACATGGTGACAAAACAAAGACATCTGGTGATTCTCATGTAATTGGCCGAGGATTTCAGCTGTTTTCTTAAGGTTTGTATGCCAATGTGATCCAGAAGTTCGCTTTTCATGTTGGACTGGTGGATATTTGCATATAGCTAAGAAGACAAGGATGAGATTATTTCCTTGTTTTGGGCAAAAAGGGGATACATTACATCTTTACACTGTGTGGACAATTTATTTGGAAGGCGGTTATGACAGTGAGAGGTTATGGAGAGTTAACGGGGGCAGAGGAAGAGCATGGTTGCTTGGAGAGTGGAACGGGGGTACATTGGGTGTATTCTTAGACGAAATGAATGGATAAAAGGGGTTATCAAAGTGAAATCGAAAGGATTATACAAAAATGACCGTCCATCCCGTTGATTCAAACTCATTCCTTCCTTTCCTGTAGTTATTATTGCAACAGCTTTTCAAATTTAGTAAATAACCCATCTACACATGTTATCCCGCTTGAGTTATCTAGATCAAAAAAAAAATTATAAAAAAATTAAAAAAAAATTTCGATATATATCCTGCACCATGTCTCGTATCATAGTAAAGGGATTACCTCTCTACTATACAGAGGACAACTTGAAGAAGCATTTCCAGGAGAAGGGGCTTGTGACCGATGTCAAATTGGTGAAGAAGAGGAACGGAGAGTCCAGGAGATTCGCCTTTATTGGTTACAGGTCTTTAGAAGACGCAGAGACCGCTGTCAAGTACTTCAATAATTCGTTTATTGACACTGCAAGAATTTCTGTGCAGCCAGCCAAAACTTTTAGCGACCCGACTGTGCCGCTTTCGTGGAGAGAGAAACGTCTCCAGGCTAAAAGACAGTTGGAAGAGACCGAAGAGAAGCTGAAAAAGCTTGAGGAGATCCAGAAAAAACGCAAACAGCCAAAGATAAAAGGAGTTGACGCTTTCATTGAGGAGAAGGTCGGTTCCAACCCCAAATTGCAGGAATTTCTCGAGGCTTCTGCGCCAAGCGTTCACCAAAAGTCCTGGGCCAACGAGAAAATTGGCAGCACCACGGAGGCTCCATCGGTTGAGCCAGAAACTATGGAGACAGGCAGTGACGACGAGTACGAGGACTTCCAGGGCAAGAAGCAAAGTTCAGACGAGCAAGAGGATTCGGAGGAATCCGACAAAATGATGTCCTTGGACCAACTGGAAGCAGGAGAAGCCGAGCCAGACGAAACCACCCAGAAAGAGAGCGCCGAAATGGATGATTTGGAATGGTTCAAGCAGAGGAGAACGCGGATGAAAGATGGCGAGGACCATGAGGAAAAGCAGAAACCACAGCCAGAGGTTCAGGAACAGCCAAAGGAAGCAGATGTGGTGGACAAAGCAGAGATTGAAGAAGAGAAAGAGCCAGAACTAGACGACAAAGATAAAGCCATTCAGCTTATTTCCGAGACTGGACGGCTGTTCCTTCGAAACATCTTGTATTCGGCCACTGAGGAGGACTTCAGAAACCTTTTTTCGCCGTACGGCCCAATAGAGGAGGTCCATATTGCTGTTGACACCAGAACAGGTACTTCCAAGGGATTTGCATATGTGAAGTTTGCCTCGCCAGACGATGCTGTCCGGGCTTATTTGGAGCTGGATAAGCAGATTTTCCAAGGAAGACTGTTGCACATTCTGCCGGGAAATGCCAAAAAGGACCACACATTGACCGAGTTTGATCTGGCCAATCTTCCTTTGAAAAAGCAAAAAGAGCTCAAGAAAAGATACGAATCTTCCAAGCAGCAGTTCAGTTGGAACTCATTGTACATGAACAACGATGCTGTTTTGGACAGTGTGTCTGCAAAATTGGGAATTAGCAAGGGAGAGCTGATCGATCCAACTAATAGCAGCTCTGCAGTGAAGCAAGCTCTGGCTGAAGCCCATGTTATTGGAGATGTTCGAAGATACTTTGAAGAAAAAGGAGTTGACTTGACTAGCTTTGACACTAAGGAAAGAGACGACAAGGTTATTTTGGTGAAAAACTTCCAGCATGGAACCACGTTGGAATCCATTGGAGAGCTATTTTCAGCGTACGGCCAGCTCAACAGACTATTGATGCCCCCTGCGGGAACTATCGCCATTGTGGAATTCAGAGATGCTCCGTCTGCTCGGAGTGCGTTCACAAAACTCTCGTTCAGACGTTTGGGGAAGTCGATCTTGTACTTGGAGAAAGGTCCTAAAAATTTGTTCACCAAGGAAGCTGGCTCAGAAAGCATTGCTGAGGCCAAAACCGACAAGGATGAAGACAAAGCGGACTTGCTGGATATCGACCACCCAGAGGAAGAGGTGGAGATCGCTGGTCCTACGGTTTCTGTGTTTGTGAAGAACTTGAATTTCATCACCACTTCCAGCGAGCTTACTGCTACGTTCAAGAGTTTGCCTGGGTTTATGGTCGCCACAGTGAGAACGCGCCCGGATCCTAAGAATAAGGGCAAGACTCAGAGCATGGGATTTGGATTCGTCGAGTTCAAGACCAAACAGCAGGCAGACAACGCTATCAAGCTGATGAACGGCCATATGTTGGACGGTCACCAGCTGCAACTCAAGATCTCCAACAGAGTCAGCCAATCCCAGTCGGATTCTTCCCAGACCAGGAAGTCCAAGAAGTCGCCAAAGATTATTGTCAAGAACTTGGCTTTCGAATCTACACGGAACGACGTGTTCGAGCTGTTCAGTCCGTTTGGAAACCTCAAGTCTGTCAGAGTTCCTAAGAAATTCAACAAGTCTGCCAGAGGTTTTGCGTTTGTGGAGTTCAGCACGCTAAAGGAGGCCGAGAACGCCATGGACCAATTACAAGGTGTCCACTTATTGGGCCGTCGTCTTGTCATGGACTTTGCCGAGGCAGAAAGCGAGAACGCGGAGCAGGAGATCGAGAAAATGACCAAGAGGGCCAAGATCCAGACTGGAGTCAGAAAGATGGCCCAGTTGAGAGAGTCTCAGGCAGGCAAGCGCAAACTCGACTTGGAGGACGAATCCGAGATGTAGCATATATATTCATTATCATTACTGTTTAATTTCCTTGATGAGTCCTTCCTTCACGACAAAGTAATCGTCCTGGTGCTGTTGCGATAGATCTAGCGGGTTCCAACACTCTTCCACTTCTCCTTTGGCCAGCTGTGGCGTTTGCTGGGCGATCTCGTCAACGAGCTGATCGAACTTCAATGGCTGGCTATCTTGGACCAATCTGGTCTGATTTGGCGAAGGTTTGTGGTTCTTCAACTCGGCAACAAACTGCAGTTGGTCACTGAGCGAATCAAGCAGGCTCTGTTGTTCCGATTGGCTGATCTCCTTGGAAAGTCCAGATAAGTCCAGCAGCTTGTCCAGCAGCTCAGGCTTGACTGCAGACCGTTCCACTCCAGGTGGAGCAACAGCGACGGACGATTTAAAGAACGATTTCAGATCTTCCGCCGTGGCCAGTTGCTTGCCAATGGATGATTTGTAGCGACGACAGGCGATTTGTCGTATCAACGGTAACATGCGGTCTGAAAAATATATTGTCAACTTTTAGTGCCGTGCATTTACCAATCTGAAAAATTTATTTTAAATTTTTTTTCCCTTGGATTTATCCTTAATAACTTATCATAACCGAGCAATGGGAAAGGTCAAGAAGAAGGGAACTTCTGGTAACGCCAAGAATTTCATAACCAGAACGCAGGCCATCAAGAGACTCCAGGTCTCGCTGGCCGATTTCCGTCGGTTGTGTATTTTCAAGGGCATTTACCCAAGAGAACCAAGAAACAAGAAGAAGGCCAACAAGGGATCAACAGCCCCAGTCACATTCTACTACACCAAGGACATTCAGTATCTTATGCATGAGCCGATCTTGGCAAAGTTCAGAGAGCACAAAACTTTCTCCAAGAAGCTCAACAAGGCTTTGGGCAAAGGTGAAGTTGGAGATGCCAAGAGACTTGAGGAACACAAGCCAAAATACAAGCTCGACAAGGTGGTCAAGGAAAGATATCCATCCTTTTTAGACGCTTTGAGAGATCTGGACGACTGTTTGAACATGCTGTTTTTGTTCAGCAACATGCCTGCTACCGATAAAGTTAGTGCCAGAATCACTTCTGAAGCTACCAAGCTCACTAACCAATGGATGGCGTATGTTTCGAGAGAACGGCTGTTGAGAAAAGTGTTTGTGTCGATCAAGGGAGTGTACTACTCCGCCAATGTGCGAGGCCAGGAGGTGATCTGGCTCGTTCCGTTCAAGTTCCCGCAAAATATTCCGTCCGACATTGATTTCAGAATCATGCTCACTTTCCTCGAATTTTACTCCACTTTGTTGCACTTTGTTCTGTACAAGCTCTACACAGACGCCGGGTTGGTTTATCCACCAAAGGTCGACCAGACCAAGATCAAAGGAATCGGTGGTTTGTCCGCATACATCTTGGAGACCAAGGGCAGCGAATCTGTTCTTCCTTCCGTGCCTCAAGAATCTGAGCAAGCTGAGGAGACTGAGATTCCTGAGGAGGAGATCAACAAAGCTTTGGCTGCTGACGAGAAGACAGAGGCCGTCGAGGACAACCAGGAGGAGGAAGAGGAGAAGGAGGTCGAGCTTGACGAGTTTAAGGACACCAACAAGAACTCTGGAGACCTGCTTGCACAGCCGTCCAAGTACGGCAACAGTTCGAGCACTTTACTGTCCAAGTTTGTGTTCTATCTCGGAAGAGAGGTTCCTGTCGACACTTTGGAGTTTGTGATTTTGTCTGCTGGTGGCCGTGTGATCAGCGAGGCTGCTTTGGACGAGGCCAAGCTGAACGGTTCTGCCGTGAATGTTGACTTGAGCGCTGTGACGCACCAGATCGTTGACAGACCAAAGGTCGCCAACAAGGTGCAAGGCCGGACATATGTGCAGCCACAATGGGTGTTTGACTGTCTTAACAAGGGCGAGCTTCTGAACGTGAGCGACTATGCGCCAGGCGAGACTCTTCCACCGCATCTCTCTCCATGGGGTGACGGAGGATTCTACAACCCAGAGTCCAGAGAGGCTGCTGCTGAGGAGGCCGAAGAGGAAGAGGCGGAAGTTGACGAAGAGGCGGAAGACGAGGAAGACGAAGACGACGAGGAAGCAGACGAGGAAGCAGACGACCTGGCCGAACAGAGAGAGTTGGAGCTTGAGGCAGCAGGCGTGAAGTACTCCGAGGCAGAGAACAAGAAGAAGAGAACGGTTTCGGAAGCCGAGAAACAGGCCAAGGCTGCCAAGGAAGAGAAAGAGCTCAAGATGATCATGATGTCCAATAAGCAGAAAAAGCTGTACAAGAAGATGCAGTACGGTATCGACAAGCAAGAGTCCCGTAAAGAGGAGCTTGAGTCGAAGAAGCGCAAGCTGGAGTCCACGAAAAAGAAGTTGGACAAGCTTAACAAGAAGAAGACTAAATAGATTTAATTATTGCAGGTTGTATCCAAGAGCGGAAATGGGCAGTGCCAATTTTCCAATGCGGAAAAATTGTAAAAGGTGCTAAAACAGTTTGTGATCGATTTTTATGGCTTGACCGAGTTATGGCTTATTATTATACATTTTTCTAATTTGATAACTCACCTTGTACAACACAATAACATCAGATCTGTCCACAGTTCAATGAACAACGGTTCCGCCAACGGGAACTCTCCTTCTCGGGCACCAATGTCTGGCCAACATGGTCAAGCCCAGCAAATGCCATATATTAACATGGGTGCCCCTACACAGTACCAGGGCAACCACTATCCGCCGCAGATAGGCCATCCTGCCGTCACGTCGATGCATTCGCCGATGATCTCCAACGGCTCAGAGGGTGTGCAGAATCCGCCCAGCTCGCATCCCGTCACGCCTCTTGATCTTCCAGCAACCCCTGCCGGGCTTGCCAAGCCTGATCCCGCGGCAGATCCCAAACAGGGCCAGCCCCAGTGGAAAAACACAAACATGGCCACGGCTGCCGCGGCGTCGGCCATGATGGGCCGGCCGGGCGTGATCTCCCAGCAACAGCTCGCAGCCCTGCAGCAGCTCCAGGCCACCTACGGAAACCTCCAGAACAATATCCACCGCCAGCTGGACGAACACCGCAAGTCGGGCCAGGGCGTCCCAGTGCAGGCCGGCAACGTCAAGCTGCAAAACATGCCTCCTAATAACGGTCAACTGTCCCAATTCAACTTCCAAAACTCCAACGACATCAAGAAAAATATCGCCAACATAGCCATCATCCGGCTGTTCGAGCTCACAGAAAAACTGTGTGTGCGTGCAGACTCGGAGAACCTTGAGTATTGGTCAAAAGTTATGGAGGAGTATTTCAGCGAGTCTGCCATGGCCACCCTGGCTCTCAAACACGGGTCCGATGGCCGGTTCTACACGTTCACTTTTTCGCTTTTCGCTCGCATTCTCTACGCCATTGCTCTTTCCGGCGTCGGTTTCTTTGAGATCTCTCACAACCTTATCCGAGCCAACGTGCTTGCTAACGGGTCCACGCACCTCGAGTGCTCGCGGCTGATCCTCAGAAACTGGTACCTTGACGGCTCGTACGTGACTTTGTACGGGCTTACCAAGCTGCAGTTCAGCAGACAGCTCAAGATCGAAAAGATCGACATCTCCATCTACAAAACATCCGCCGGCCTCGAACTCGGCACCATCGACAAGTTCCTCAGCAAACACGACTTGATCGACTCAAAGAGCATCAGAGACAACTTTGCTGCATTCAAAGGCCTGAGCAACTTCGGGTTCCAGGAAAACGTGATGCGTGTGATGCAGGTCGGCGACGTGATGACTTTGGTCAAGCCTCTGATGCAGTTCCACGCCATCTCCGGGTTCAGCTCGCCGATCACGTCTCTAGAGGCATTCAACAAGTCCACGTCCACAGAACTCAGCTCGCTGGAGAAAATGAGCGCCCAGTTCCACCAGGCACAGCTCTTGGCCCAGAGACAGGCCTTCAAGCAAAACCCGCAGAAGCAAGGCTTCCCGTCAGGCTCGAGACCCGTGTCGCAAACAGTGTCTCCGAGCCAGCAACAGAAGAAGAAGCGAGACGAAAACGGCGGTTTCAGCAAGCTGGACCTGGCTAATTCCACCCTCAATAAACGGAGAAAAATGGCTGCTACCCCTGCTACCAATGGCACAAACGGCTCCAATGGCACAAACGGAGCTAATGGGTACGCCAGCAGCGGGGCAAGTAGCGGAGGGGTGAGTCCAAAGACTGTGGAGAGCGATAGGTAATCAGTCTCCAACTCAACCCCTAATCGTTTATCCAATTGTAAGTATAGTCGAGAATAAATTCAGAGGAAAAAAAAATAAAATCTGAGGCCAACAGGAATCGAACCTGCAACCCTTCGATTGCACAATTCCGGAGATTTGACTGGAGTCGAAAGCTCTACCATTGAGCCATAGCCCCCGATTTCCCAAAATTTGGCCTGCCGTTCAATATGAGGCCCGTTTTGGTAGCCACGACAGACCAGCTGTGATGTGGCTGTTCTGTGCGGCCAGAAAGTCTTAGGTGATTGGAGTATACTGAACATCTTGTTCACCACCTTCCGCTGCATCCAGTTCGTGCCCCCACTCTGGCTCACCCAATTTAAATTTAATAACTTCTTAATTTTATTAATAGTCTCGTTATTCGTAACCAACCGCTCTGTCGTATGTTGATATATGCATTATGTAAGAGAATGATTCTGGCTCCATATCCCTAAACAGCTCTGGACAAAGTCGCCATACACAACCGTCTTCCAGTCGTTCATTACTTGACATATCCTCTGTATTGTAACCCCCAATTGTTTATTGATGTTTCGCTCAATATCGATACTCACAAACTTGACATCCTCTATCAGGTTTGTGTAGCACGGAATCAGTTTCTCGTTCAGCTCGAGTCGGATCTTGGATATCTCCGAAGCCAGCTCGTCTGCAGACAGCTTGGACACAGACTTATGGCTCGATGCGCTCATGGTGTGGATCTTGTTAGACGACGCAGACGAAGACGTCCCGGCAATGGCCGTCTTCCAATTACCTGCATGCCCGTTGTTGATCGGCGTGTCTTGGTTGTGGTCGCGTATGAAACTTTCGTCGTCGTCCTCAGCTTGCAGTTGTTTGTTGATGATGATCAAGGACGACTCGCTCAACAAGTTTTGCTTCTGCTTTCTGAGTTTCAGCTCGTTGATGGCCTTATTCAAGCTGGGAGAGTCCACCACGCTGTTCTCCAAAATCTGGCTCAGCTTCGACTCGGACACCACCCGCTCCATCAAGCTCTTGAGACGAACCTGTTTGCGAAGAATTATGTCTCGAAGATACGAAAGTTGTAGCTCCTTCAGCTTGCGGTAGTTCAGCAGATGCACCATGGCTACCAACGTCTGTCTCAGGATGATGAATGGCTCAAACATCTTCACAGTTATGGACTTGATCAGCACCTCAATGTTCAAGAATGACAGGTCGACCCTGTTACCAAACTCCTCGATGTTTCTATCCTGGTTTTCCAGAATGCTGAATATGTTAAAAATACTGCCGAGCTCGATCAAGGCTATCCTGTTCTTTTCCAAATCCTTGACGATCTTCTTGCTTGTTTGTTCGAGTGCCTGAACCCGTTCGAGCAGAATCTTGACTTTGGCTTCTAGAGGAACAAAAATGCTAGAGTTGAGTTTAGAGTCGTACTTCTTGACCAATCCAAGCGGCGGAATTGGTAAGTAAATCAGGTACGGGTTGGGAATCAACGGGTTTCTTGGCGACGTGAGCAGAATCGATTTCGAAGATACGTTGCTCAAGGGGCCCGACTTGATTGCTTGGTGCCAATTTTTTTGTGAAGGATCCAAAAACTTCAACAGAACCTCCGATTGCTTTATGTCTGGGTCGGCAACCAATTCATCCAGAAAGTACTGCAACAGCCGTATTCTTCTGTAGATGATCTTTGTGTCTGATTTGTACGAAAACGGGTTCTTCAACAATCGTCCTAACGAGTGTTTCTCGGGTACAGGTGGTAACACTTTAGTCTGGAAGAACCGTATCAGGTACGACCGCAACGACACAAAATCAGAGTACCGGCGCAATGTGCTTTTGGACATGTATTCTATTCGGTAAAAAACAGTGGTGACGTTTTTAAAGTCTCGTAAAAGCTCGTAATTGCTAATTGTGACAGATTGGTTTGTGATTATAGGGAGAGGCTCGCTATCGACAGATTGCACCCCCAAGCTGGTTCCGCTGTCCAGAAGGTCAGAAGGGTCATTGCTGCTTATTCCATTGGAATAGAAATGGTTTGAGCCAGCAAACGGGTTGTTGTCGTTACTGAACTCATCGTAATCCATTGAGAACGGTAAACAAGACCATATAAGGATATTTTTATTTTATTTTGCCTTCGCGATTAAGATAGAAAATATTTGTATCTAGACGATGAGCGATCAGGACGAGAAGAAGGTTGACCGTAGGTATTAAACGCCCAATCCACTAACCGCCCAGCAATTCTCAAGTCGACAGATATGGTAAGTTTGACAGAAACGCGCAAAAGTATTAACAAGCTAGTCTACTGAGATGCAACAGGACATTTTCCAGATCACCGAAAGAGCTTTGGACTTGTACAAGAAAAACGCTGAAATTTCTGCATATTTGAAGAAAGAACTCGACAAACAGTACGGGTCAACATGGCATTGCATAGTGGGGAAGAATTTTGGGTCATTTGTGTCTCATGAAGCTGGATACTTTATCTACTTCTACATCGACGATAGAGCGTTCCAGATGTTTAAAACTAGTTAGAATCACCGACCAAAAATACTATTTTTGAATCCCTCGTTGCGGTTTTTCACCGGACTAAACACATTGGACGGCTGGTACACGGCTGTGTGTTTTTCCTGGGTCTGTTTGATCCGTTTGTAGATGGGCGAGGTGTGCTCGTCGTCATTTTCCTTGGACGGCGACGAATCCGGCGCAGAGTACTCTACGGCTTTGCGTTTGAGCTGGACTTTGGGCCGCGACACGGTCTGCAGGTCTGGCAACGCGTCGTCGCCGTCTTCGTCGTCGTCAAAGATCGACGTTGTCTTTGCTGGGGTCAATTGCGGAGTCTTGACGACTTTGAGCAGGTTCTTGCGCACGCTCAACGGAGTGCTCACGCGCGCACTAAGCGGAGTGCCGAGTTTTGTAGGCGATGGTCTGCGAGGGGTGGTGGAAACAGGGATCGACGATTTGAGCGGCGGTCTTGAGACGCGTGGGACCGCAGATCTGGCGGTTAGCGGGTTCTGCTGTTTCTGTTTGATAGCTTTGCGCGTCTGGGCGAGTTCTGCCACCGTCTGGCTGTGTTTATGTTCCGATTCCTCGATCAGCTGGAGAACAGTAACGAGATGCGCGACGGTTCTGGTGAGCTCCAGTCGACGCATATTGACGGCCTCAAACTCGTGCAATTTACTGCTAGCAACATGGTACGCATGGAAGTCGCCCAGAAGGTCGTTTGCAGACTCAACAGGACCCATCGCTATTAATTAATCAAAAGTAAATAATTCTTTTGATAAATAAATACGCACTTACCTAAGCAACGTAGTCAGGAGACGGAAGCCGCATGCATTGGTCACCGGGCGAGATTTTCAAATACGCCTTATATTTTCCAATCGGGCCAATATGCACTAACAAATAGCACTGCACCGTGCTTACACGCAAACAGACACTAATTGTCGGAAAAGAGAACATGTCCTATAGCTGCGGGGACAAAACGCACAGCGTGCTACTTGCGTTGCACAATCAGCAACTCATTCGGTTAATTATCGAGGTTTCCAATAATAAGCTTGGCTAGAATACTAAACTATCGATACCGTCACATGTCGGATACCAATTTCAAGGAAACATTTGACACCGCAACCTAAGAAATTCCCATCAGGGGAGAAATTTTAAATTACATACAGATGATGGGTGGGGGGATGGGGAGGAAAAATATTAAAGCTTGAGGAAAAAAAAGTATTACTAAGTTATAATCTTATTCTTTGCCGTTGCTTTAATCGAATTTCCCCGTTAATTAGATGTATAACAGACATTACGAGCCGAACGGGGGAAGGGAACAGCCTAATTTTGTGAAGAAAGAAAGCCCTTGGATACCATCTGTTGATGTTAATGAACACGAGCAACAATTCAATTTTGCCTTAAATCTTTTAAATATCAACCAACAAAACAACCACTCAAAACAGGCCGTTGAACCATTACCGCAGCTGACTCCTCCAAGCGATATCCCAGTGAGCAGTCGCAGCAGTACTGAAGATTCCCCTCTTCCAGATCCTTCAATCCTTAAAAGACCATTATCTAAACCATCCCCAATGGCAAGAAAAAGCTTTCAGAATTTCTATTTGGACCCTGAAGACTTCCAGAATCTGTTGTTGGTCAACCCACCTCTGCTAGACTATCCGTACGAATACGCCCCACCACCGGGAAACCCATATGCCAACCCTGCCCATCCTCAGGAGCCAGCACCTTCGCACTTTACCGATGGTCAGAATCCGGTTTCTGCAGAGTTCGAGTCTGTCCAGACAGCCAGACAGGACAGGCTCTACGGAGAGCCAGAGGAGCTGCCGCATCCGCTTCCGCGCAGAAGAGTGTCGATTTCGAACGGTCAGATAGGTCAAATTAGTATGATGTTCCACAAAAGCGACGTGAAAAAGGAAAGTTCGGTGGACGAGCCCGACATCCAAGTCAACGAGAACGGAGTGCCCCAACAACCGCTTCTGTACAACAACGAGGTGATTTTTAATCCAAACGCAGGCCCTATCCACGGAACAACAGCATGGAAAAAACAGAGGATTTTGGAGCGCAACAGAATCGCCGCGTCCAAATGTCGGCAGAAGAAGAAAGTTCGTCAGGAAAAGCTGCAACACGATATCGACTTGCTCACCAGCAAGAACACCGCGTTGCAGAAATTGAACAAGCACCTGGAAAGTTTGCTGGTCGAGTTGAAACAGGAGCTACACGGTTGCATGGTCCCCGACACGGTCACGCGGCTGCTGAACCGACCCTCCTTCTACGACGGTCTTGAACTGTCTGACCCAGTCCTCGACGACGAGGAGAAGGAGGAATTGTAACTCTGTTGCTGGTGTAAAGATGTTACCATTTATCCCGAATCGACCTAGAATTATAATTTACTTGTTAGCTTTTGATGTACTACACGAATAAACGATATGAGTTCGCCGTTTGACGCCATTACGTTAGAGGAACAGCCTGTTTACCAAGATGTTCCTGAGTTTGACGAGATCAATCAACAGATAAGCAATGCGTTGTTGAGTGTGAACAACAGTTTGAGCAACTTGAACAAGAACCTCAATTTTCTGGAGACCGCCATCGACAAGGGCCAGAGCGTGGAAAAGTACCAGCAGAGCTCGTCGAAGCTGATTTCGCAGCTGATGGATCTGTTCAAAGGCGTTTCGAGCGATACGCGCACTTTGAATGGACTGGACGCTGCGTTGTTGAACAAGTCGCAGACGTTTGTGCGAGACAAGCTCAACACGAACTTGAAACGGTCGTTACAGGAGTTCAACCAGTTGCAGCAGTTCTACACGGACCTGGAGAAGAAACAGAATGAGAAGAGCGCGAGTCTAATTGGTTCTGGGTTGGTGGACGAAACACCTGTTGCTCAGCCCCAGCAACAGCAGGTGGTGATAGAATACGAGCCTGTGAACGCAGAGGAGGTGGAGTATCAGCGAGCATTGATCGAGGAGCGCGAACGAGACATCGAGAACATCTCGCACGGCATCGAAGAACTCAACGAGATCTTCCACGACCTGTCCAACATCGTGGTTGATCAAGGAAGCATGATTGACAATATCGAGTCCAACTTGTATTCTACATTACACGACACCCAGCAGGCATCACGCCACCTGCTGAAGGCAGACAGATACCACCGCAACCGGCGGCGAATCTGTTTCTGGCTGCTTGTTATTATGTGCGTGGTGGTTTTGTTTGTGATCTTGGTGATTTTGGCCTAAGAAAGAGAAACCATCCACATATTCACGTTACCGTCGTCGCCGGCTGTTAATAGAGTGTTATCATTCCACCACTTGACGCAGTTGAGCTCGGCCACCCCGTGGCTGAGTTCCTGCACCGCAACCACTTTCCAGTCGCCGTTGGACTCTTGGTAGATTGCGAGCCGGCCGTCGGAGCCGCAGCTGGCAACCAGTCCGTTCGAATTCCAAGCAACACCATACACCGGCATCGTGTGCACTTTCGGCAGCGTCGCGTCCAGCACCCACTCCTCCTCGGACTTGAGCGTGGACGGCAGCGTTGCGCCGGTCCCGGTCTGGGTCTCCGGACTGGTCTTTTTCCATATCTTGACTAACGAGTCGTCGCTGCAGTTGACAAACCGTAGATTGTCGCTCTTCTCCCAGTCCGCACACCAGATCGTTCCCTGGGTGCCCTGGCAGTTGGCCACACACACCCATTCGTCCTCGTCGTAGTCGTCCTGCTTGAACACCCGGGAAGTGTCGTCGTACGAGCTAGAGCACAGCACGTTTTTGCTCGGGTGCCAGACAACGTTCTTGACGTCCTGTTCATGCTCCTGGATCACACTGATACACTCAAACTCCTCGTTTGTCTCGTCGGCCTCCCAGACCCAGATCGACTTGTCTCTGGAGCATGAGGCCAGGTAAACGCCATCGTGCGACCAGTCGACGCTCTTGACTTCGTTCTCGTGGCCCTCGATGATGGCCATCAGCACCCAGTCGTCGTCCTCGCGGGACCAGATCGAGATGGTGGAGTCGAACGACCCGATCGCGAGCGCAGGCACCGTGCTCGACGGCTTGAACCGCACACTGCGCATCGTCTTGGTGTGCGTGTTGTCGTCCAGAACACCCACCAGTCGCCGAGTGTTCAGATTGTACACTCGGCACGTCTTGTCCGACGACACAGACGCCAGCAGCCCGCGTGCCCGGTCAACGTCGATCGACCAGCACTTGTCTCTGTGGCCGGAAAACGTGTGGATAAGAGAAACGGACATGGAAAATATAATTTCGAGCTTTTTTTTTTCAATACCATGTTTATCAGGGTGCGGCCCGTTTTGCGAGGCCGACAAGTCAGTGCGGTGCGTCGTTTGGCGTCTAAAGTGGGGGACAACACGGCTGATCCACAGAGGGGAAAGATTGACCCCCCACTCAACGGCCCGTTGTCTGGAGATGTGCCATTGATTAGACTGAAACTTGCAGATGTCAGGAAACCGCACACTGTGCGCGAGCAAGAGACCAATTCGGAGCAGGAACCACACGGGGCCGAGGAAACTGGCGATGGAGGGTCCCCGAAGTCCAGATCAGGCAAGTCGCGTGTCGTTTTCGCAGTGGTAGCAGCCGGTCTGGCCGGTGCGTACTATTACACCACCACAAATACAGCCACTGAAAACACCACAGACCTGCTCAGACCCGACCAGTTTGTTCCTTTCGTGGTCACGTACAAGCAGAAGTACGACGAGGACCACTATCTGATCGAACTCACCAGAAAACAGTACAATCCAGCTCTGGCCAGCCCGCTTTTCGACGGTGCTGCCATGTGGAGCGTCGAGATCAAGCAACCCGACATCAACATCGTGCGCAACTACACGCCTCTGCCGTTGTACGTGGACGGAACGGACCCAGAAACCAATCGGCCGCGACTGCGACTGCTAACCAGGACAGAAAACCACGGCCGGTTCTTGCTGCTGGTGAAACGGTACAACACCGGAGAGTTTTCGAGATGGCTCACTAATAGAAAGGTGTTTGATGAGGTGCAACTTCGTGGGCCGTGCGTAGAGTACAAACTGCCACAGACGTTGCCGGAGACCGTTGCGTTCTACGGAGCAGGAACAGGCGTCTTACCTTTATTACAGTTACTATACACACCGGGAGCTGTCGTGCCGTTTGTGCACGCGTTTGTTTCGCTGCACAAACACACAGACCTGCCAAAAGAGCTGTTTTATCTCAACTGGCTCGCGGAGCAGCGTCAGAAGGCGAAGTTTAGGTATCTTATTTCCGAAGCCGGCGAGCGACTGACTGCCAAACAGATGGCGCAGCCAGCACCATTCCAGCCGCTGGGAAGTGCTAGCACGGCTCCCCTGGTGGAGAACGAGGCCGTTCCAGACACCAAGGTGGATATTTTGCCGAAAAAGTCCATCTGGGACATTTTCAAAAGAACACCACGGGTCCACGCCTCGTTTGCGTTCGTGTGCGGTCCCGAGACGTACACGACGTTCGTCAGCGGACGGCCGAACCTGAACAACCTCGGACAAATCGACACGGGGGCCATTGGCGGATTGCTGGCCCAGAACCAGTGGACCCTCGCCAACATCAAACGCCTGCTCTAGATCATATAATCTCAACGTCCACCAAATAGTCGTCCTCCAGCTCTGTCTGGCCGACGGTCTGGCCAGGGTCCAGTGCCTCGTCGTCGAAAATAAGACGCACCTGGGTTTCTGGACCCAGACCGCATTTTTGTAGATAGAACCGCGCAATGGCCTCGATCCGGGTATCTGGGTTGACTCTGGCACGCACCTCTTTGCGGTCCCGGCCCTTGAGCTTGATGGAGAAGTAGTTGTCGGACGTGGTGGTCTCGATCACGTCTTCGTCGCTGGACACGGCCTGGTCCTGGAACTTGTCCAGGTCGTGTATGTTGTACAACACCTCCAGCACGTCGTTGTCTCTCAGGTCCAAGGAAACCAGCGTGTTGTGGTCCAGCACGAGTCCTTTATGCTGTAAGTCGATGGCCAGCCCGTCTGGATAGTTCATGCGCACTAAAAAAACGTCCAGCAGCTCCTTGACCGTGGTGCCGACCCTGGCCGAGACCGCGGTGGTCTGGCCGCCGCGCTGCGGGTCCACGAGCGTCAGGATCAGCTCGTCGGACTCGCCGTCGAGCGACTCGGCCTGGTCGTCTGTGAGGAGCAGTTTTTCGATCGAGGTGTCTCTCTTGCGGCCGCGCGCAGCGGCGTCGGTGAGCAGCACGGTGACCACCTCGAACGCATCGCCCACGTCGTTGACGCGCAACCGCGCGCCAGACCGCACCAGCGACCCGACTTTCAGGTCCTGCGTCAGAATAATGCCCTGGTCCTCGATGTAGAACACGAGCGAGTCTGTGTCTGCGGCCTGTTCCGCGGCAAGCTCGCGGCCGTGCGCTCGCAACTGGTTCATGATCTCGCGCAGAATCGTCTTGAATTGCGCGTTGCTACGCACACGCAGCCGGAACCCCAGGCTCTCGCTGTTTGCTAGCGTGATCTGCACCGTCAGGGCGAAAACCGCCTGTTTCACCGGGATCTGCTTGCCGTTGAACAGGACCGTGCGCTCGGTCGAGCCGTACTTCTCCAGCAGCTCGTCCAGCTCCGCGTCCGGCTGCGACAGAGCCACGTCCTTGTCGAGCTGCTTCAAGAACAGGTCGTCTGTGCTGGGCTCCACGGCGCGCGATTTCTTCGTTTTCACAACAGCAGGCCGCCTGGCCTCCACGACACTTGCCTCTAGACCCAACTGCTCGATCAGGTCGCCATAAGCGGCCGGCTTGGCGTCCTCCACACTGATAACCTCTGTTTCTGGGCTTTTCTCAAACAGGGGCGGTGTTTCCCCCACAGACGGCGACTTGGCGCCCGCATCGGGCCGGGACTTCTTCTTCTTCCGCCGCTTGCGCGGCTGATCGAGCGGCTCGCCCGCAAATGCAAAAAAATCGTCCTCTGCCCGACTCATCAAACGGCTGGTTATGCGAGAAAATTAGTTGACAAATTTAAAAAATTAAAAGTAATGTTTAGACGGCTCATGTCCACCGTTTCGGTGGAATATGTCAACTCTCCGAGCTTCCAACTGCCGCCGAAATCCCGTCTTGTCAGCGGAATTCAGCCCACCGGAGCGTTCCACCTGGGCAACCATCTGGGAGCCACCAAGACCTGGCACACCATCTCTGAAAAATTGGACTCGTCCTCGTCAATGATCCTTTTTGTGGCCGACCTGCACTCGCTGACGGTGCCGCAGGACTACGCGCGCTTGAAAACACAGCGGTTCGAGGCATTGGCGTCGGTTCTGGCGTGCGGAATCGACCCGGAAAAGGTCACCGTGTACCACCAATCTGCCGTGCCTGAACATACCCAGTTGCAATGGATCCTGTCCTGTTTCTCAGGGATGGGCTATCTCAACCGGATGACCCAATGGAAGGCGAAGTCCGACCTCAAGACAGACGTCCAGATCCAGGACCAGCTCGGAGCTGTCAGACTCGGTCTGTTCACGTACCCCGTGCTGATGGCAGCAGACGTGCTGCTCTTCAACTCTACCCACGTCCCAGTAGGTCAGGACCAGGTCCAGCACCTGGAATTTACCAGAGACCTTGCCGCGGTGTTCAACAAACAAACCAAATCCAACTTCTTCACGCTGCCGCGGACTCTGATGGCTCCGACCAACAAGATCCTCAATCTGAGAGACCCGGCCAAAAAAATGTCCAAGTCAGATCCAGACCCGCTGACCAAGATCCTGATCACCGAGGACGCTAACTCGATCCGTACAAAGATCATGAAGGCCACCACGGACTCCATAGAAGGCCCGCTGACGTTCGACCCGGAGTTGCGTCCGGGAGTGTCTAATTTGATCACCATCTACTCCAGCAGTATTGGCAAGACCATCGACGAGGTGCTGCCAGAGATCCAAAACTTGGACAAACGAAGTCTCAAGGAACTGGTGGCCGACGTTGTGGTGAAAGAACTCGCCGAACCAACAAGACGCTACAACGAACTGATCAAAGACCAAGATTACCTGTATAAACTGGCCGCCCAAGGAGCAGAGAAAGTCCGTCCATTGGCCAATAACAACCTCAAACAGATCTACAAGATCGTTGGTATGGACATGGACAGATAACTATTTGTACATATTGCTCTTCATCTAATCATTATAATAAATCTTGCTCCACAATGCCGAGATTCTCGCCGTAAACCATCAGAATCCGTTGCACCTCTCTGTACTTGGAACAGCTGTAGATCAACGACTTGAGCAGCTCGCGTCGGTCCAGGCCGCACAGTTTCTCGTCCTCGTTGAAATACAGTTCCTGGAACAGTTCCAGCAGCCGGTTCTTCAGGTTCAGCTCACAAAGCCGTTTCACGTAAAGTGTCAGGAAACTCTTGAAACTCTTAGAGTCTTGCAGCTGATGGTACACCAAGATCTTGTTTTCCAGATGGTTCAAAGAAATCACCGTCTCCAGGTTCTCGTACCCTTCCTTCATCAACATCACCTTGGAAATCTTATTCAAAAGCTTGCCTTTTCCTCTCCGCAACAGCTCCTCGTTCGTCCGGCTCTCCAGAGCTCCCACAATCGTCCCATCGTCCAGCTGCGACCGCGTAAAGTCCCAGTACTGCGACCCAAACGCCCACCAAGAGTCACTCACCAGAGACCAGGCCCCCATGTTCCCGTCGTACAGGTACCCGTTTCCGTTGCTCAGCGTGACAATCGGAACACCTTTGGTCGAGATCGAGCACATGGTCAGGTTCTCCGACCGCGTGAGCAGGTCGCCGTTCACAAACACCAGCCCGTTGGCCTCCGTCACGGTCTCGTACGTGTTTGCTCTGTAAATTGGTTGCAACAGCGGATACAGCGATGTTGGACGAAATAATGCCTTGGGTCCCTTGGGATCGCCCAGGTCCCAGCCATACATCTCGCCGACACTGGTCACCGCAAGAAGGTACTGGCCGCTCATCTCCAAAAAGGAGAGCGGCGACCCTAGAACCAGCGGAGGCAGAACACGGCGTCCGGACGTGCCGTAAACAATCAGCTGTCCCGTCGTGGTGGAAACAGCCCAGTATTTCTCGGTGCCGGTCACCAAGTGCACTCTCAACGGAATAAAGTCCACAAACAGCTGTTTCCTGGTCTCCTCAGACACTTTTTTCATCAACGCTATACGAGTCGGCACAGACTCGAACCCTGAGCCGTTTTTGATGTCCAAGTAGATGGACTCGTCTTCTGTGAGCGTGCGGAAGAAGTTGAGCCGCACTTTTGAGATGGAGATCCGCACGTTGCTGAACGAGAGCTGGGGATTCAGCACCACAGAACCGACAAAGTCCTGCGGCTCGAGTTCGCGCTTCTTCTTGCCGTTTTGCGCAGAATCGTCCTTCTTGATGATCTTGTTTGCCTTTTGGGACAGCTCTCGAGGCACAGAAGTGGACGGTGCGTCGAAATCTGTGCTGGAAACGGGTCTTTTCTTGATATCCACTGGTTCCGTGGAAACGCCAGGCGGAGCAGCCCCGTTGGCAGCAGTGGAGCCATTGGACACAGAGGCCCCGTTCGCTTCCTTCTTGACAGCCGGCTTCTTCGTCTCGGCGCCAGAACCAGTCGACGACGCAGACTGGACCCGTTTGGCCCACTCGTCTCTTTTTTTCACCTGCTCGGGAAGTTTTGCGGCAACAGAGGATTCCAGCTGTTGCAATTTGTACAAGGAGTCGGTGACCGAGTTTCCTAGCTCGAGCTCACCGAAAACACCAATCAGCAGCTCGCCAGCTGCTGTGGTGACAAAGAGCAGACGTCCGTCCATGCTCCAGCAAATGTCCTGGATCGCGTTGGTGCTGATCTCGCTGGCTATGATCAACGGGGCGCTCGACGCGGTGTTCCAAATGGCCAGCGTGCTCTCTGTGGAGGCCGTGGCCAGCACGTAGTAGTATTTTCCTGTAGTTGGGCTCACGTCAGAGGCGTCCTTATTGGCCGGGTTCGAAAACACGCACGGCGAAAACGCCGTCATGATACACCTGAAATCCGCAGCAATCAGATTGCACCAGCTGTTCCAACTCGATCCGTCTGCGTTGTTCAACAAAGCCACCAACGAAGACTTTCCCTTGCCCAGATTCGGACACGCAAGAACCTTGTCATCCCGCGACCACGAGACCTTGCTGAGGTTGGCCTTGACCTTGAGATTGCTCGACAGGTTCGACAGCTGCTGCGAAATCTTGTACTTGAAGACTCTTCCATGCTCCACGTCTTCTTGCAAGGTGTACTCGACGATGTTGGCCAATTTGTCGTCTCCCTGGGTGAACAGGTACTTTCCTGCGGAATGGTCGAACGCGATTCCCTTAACTGCGATGGTATCGTCGGAGCTGTGGATGTGGAGACTGGTGAGCTGTTTCTTGTACAAAACGTCGTAGATGACCACCTCGTTGTTCATGGACGAGAACGCAAGCAATTGGTCGTCTGCGGACCACGAGAAATCGATCAATTGGCCCTTTTTCTGGCGGTACAGCAATGTGGTGGCGCATTTGTCCTTATCGTGCGGGTTTTCCACGAGGAAAACCTCGCCATTCTTGCACAATGCCACGAGCAGATGCGCGTTCTGACGCAGATTGGCGTACCGTAACGCGGCGATCTTGCTCCGTGTGCGCAGAGTCACCACGTTGTCCGGGACTTGCGCCTCGGCAACCTTGGCCTTGTCGATGGTGGGTGCCGTTTGCACCTGCGAAGGGGTCTTTGTCTCGACCTGATCTCCCTCGGGCACCATGTTGACAAATTTGGCCATGGACCGCACCATGATGGACGCGTCGTTGCCCGCAGTCGCCACGTACTGGCTGGTGGCGTTCACGGCGACGAAATAGGCCGTCGACTCGGAAAACGTCCCGCTCAAAAAGTACATGGTGATTAAAGAAAAAAAACGAGTGTTTTTTTCTCTCATCTCTTTCCTCATGGCCTCTGCTGAATACACAAGCGACTCGGGCTCAGAGTACACGGAATACTGGATCGACTGGTTTTTGGGCAACCGCGGCAACGAATACTTCTGCGACGTGGACGTGGAATACATCACCGACAGGTTTAATCTGACCGGACTGAACCAATACGTTGACCGAATTTCGCTGCTTGTGGACATAATCACAGACAGAACGCAAATCAGCGAAAACGAGTCGGAACAGACCCGTGCAAGACTGGAGGATAATGCTAAATTCATGTACGCTTTGATACACGCCCGCTATATCATCACCCAAAGAGGACTTAGTAAGATGATGGAAAAATACAAAAACGCCGATTTCGGTTACTGCCCTCGTGTTTTCTGCAAGTTGACGCCGCTGCTGCCCGTTGGACTGAGCGATAGCCCAAAAGTGGCTTCTGTCAAGTTGTACTGTCCAAATTGCGAGGATATCTACAACCCAAAGTCGTCCAGACACTCGTCGTTGGACGGAGCATTTTTTGGCACGTCATTCCCAGCCATGTTTTTCCAGGCTTATCCAGAGCTGCTTCCCAGCCACAGCGTCGACATATACACCCCAAAGATCTTTGGTTTCCACATACACGATTACGCCAAACTCACAAGATGGAGACAATTGCAGAAAGACAAGCTGGTCGCTCGTCTGGACGAGCAGGGCATTGGCCACGACCGGAACACAAGAGGAGGCTTTGTGGAATCCCAGAAAGACCAGGACGAGGCGTTCAAGAAAAGCCGTATGTAGCGGTCGAGCCTCGGGTTATCTTTGGCTGTTTATGTAATTGAAAAAATAGTTTGATATAACCCCTGTGTTAGTTCTTGTTTCGAAGCTGGGGTTGGTGGGATGACCGTTGGATAGCGTTGCATGGCCCACAATTAGTTTCCATTGCTGCATTAAGTGTGCGTTGTAAAATGTGTCGGCTCGGTGTTTCAAAACTCCACACAAAAGAGGGCAATTTTGCTTGATGGGTTTGTCCGCTATTTCTCTTGGTAGTTGGTCAAAAAGCATTGAGTCGCTACTAATCACCCTCAATAGACACACAAGACAGTCCCCGGCGTTCAATACGGGAGACCTACCTTTTGCGTCATTGAGTACCTAAAGGGGCCTCCATGGTGAATTGGCCTTTTCCTGTAGGCGTGAAACCTACTAAAAACTCATGAAACGGTCCTCCATATCAGACTGGACATGTAGGTGCATCTTTTGGAGCGTTCCAATGCGCCAATGGGGAAATAGCGCCCATTTTCCAAAACTCACCCTTATTCTTGTCTCATCTTCCAAGTTCCAAAAAAGGTAATTCCGTCAATATGGAGTTTTTGACCATTTTGACTCCACCATTCGATTCTTCAACTCCTCTAGATCACAGCGCCCATGTCAATGACCTTCTATCTGCTCTTGTTGACGAGTTATTCCACTTTCAAATTGGTCACGTGACCTGCAAAATTTGGCGATACCCCCCCTCCCCCCGCAGAAGTTAGTGCCAAAAAAAATTT
>NW_025763793.1:0-344 GCF_020536065.1 Ogataea philodendri
TGGTTCTCGCAACGATGAAGAACGCAGCGAAATGCGATACGTAATATGAATTGCAGGTTTTCGTGAATCATCGAATCTTTGAACGCACATTGCGCCTTTTGGTATTCCAGAAGGCATGCCTGTTTGAGCGTCATTTCTTTCTCACTGGATCTCGGTTTAGTGGTATTGAGTGGTACTCTAGTACAGGGTTAGCTTGAAATATCAGTAGTGCGAGTGGTCGAAGCGACTTTCTCTCTGGATAATGTATTAGGTTCTGCCAACTCGTTAGACAGATGTGATTGAACTTCTACCGACGGCTCCACTCCTCCTATCTCAAAGTTTGACCTCAAATCAGGTAGGACTAC
>NW_025764242.1:0-344 GCF_020536065.1 Ogataea philodendri
CTAAAAATTCAAAAAAAATACATAAGTGATAGAGAAAAGGAAAAGGACAATCAAATTTTTATTAAGCTGAATACGCTTGAGTTGGATCACAAATCCACAAGGGAAATTATAATAGCGTTGCTGAAAGATCTGCCAAAGTCTGAATTTCGTGTTCCTTTAATTAATTATACCCTTAATAATACTAATAGTGGTAGAGAAATCACAGATTTTCTAAAGACTGCTCTTTCGATAAAAGATCTTGATGAGGCAGAGGCATTTGGACAAGAGCTCCTGAATTTAGGTTTCATCAAGTATTGCAATGGTGTAGGGACTACATTTGTGAACTCTAAGAAATTTCAGTATCA
>NW_025764065.1:0-342 GCF_020536065.1 Ogataea philodendri
CTATTGTGTTGGTTGTCGATGCTGATACAGTGGTCAATAACATAGAAATTTCAAAGGGCGAATAACTCAGCATAGTTAAAGATGTTTGTACTGTACTACTAATGGATGAATAAGACTTCTTGCTACTATTCAAAATAATGGGAGTACTGACCAAATTTCTGCTTAATGAACTGCTAGCATTATGGGGTATTGAGATAGAATGATGTTTTGGTGGGTTTGAATTTAGTATCGAGATATCACTCGAAGTGGGTATTGTAGCGGGAATGGAACTAGAGGTAGAAATCAACATCGAACTTCGACTACAGTACAAGAAATTTGATGAATTTGTAAAAGATGAAGAGG
>NW_025764128.1:0-342 GCF_020536065.1 Ogataea philodendri
ATATGAGTCAATGCGGATCCTATCTGCTCGGAATCATTAGAGGGAATTTTCTGCTTGATAGGTGTAGTTTTTATCTGTTCATCATCATCATTAATTTTCTCATTCTCTTTTGATATATTGTTTATCATCTCATCGTCATGTGAGTAGAAGTGCTGTCTAACATTTAAAACACCGATATATCTTGGCATGAAGGGCAACAATTCTTGGTGGTTGATTTCGATATTCTCATAGAATTTGTTCTCCCTGTTCACTAACGCCTTACAAACTGCCCGTTTAGAAAACCTGAAAATAGCGGTATGTCCACCTACGTTATTGGTAAAAGGTTTCAATTCAACAGCTAAA
>NW_025763920.1:0-342 GCF_020536065.1 Ogataea philodendri
GGAACAAACGAAATCACAGAACAGTGGTTTCTTGCAAGAGTTGTCACGAACAGAGTTGAGCATTATACTCATCGAAAGTCAATATCATGCTGAACGTCACTGAAAATTTTTTAGTTTTTCCGTTTGTTTTGTTTTTTTTCAAGCAAATCACTTGTCCTGAAATCCGTAGTAAAGTGAAAAACTTTTTGAAAAATTTTGGAAAAAAATCAATAAATCGCAGGTCATCGCAAGAAGGAAGTCACTTCAACTGCTGAGTTGTAGTGTTTAATGCTGTACTTAGTGTTCTGGTGACAGGTACCATTGGGAAGAGTTAACTTTTCTAGCTGTAATGAGTAATCTGAA
>NW_025763917.1:0-342 GCF_020536065.1 Ogataea philodendri
GTTATTCTTCAATTGAATCATTGAGGATAAGGGATTGAATGTGTCGTGACTGCTTTGGAAACTTTCATTTCGAAGTAATCTATCTCTGGTTAGAAAGTACCTAGTTCTGAATAGATCAGTTTTTGCTTGTGCATTTGGGATTTTTAGCACTGATTTTAGTTGATCTTTTGGTGGTTGATAAAATATTTGTCTCTTAACTGGGTTATAGCTAAACTTCTTTTGGTCTGTTGTATTGATGATTCTAAAATAGTCTCTCCAGTTTAAGATTCTGTTATCGAATTCTTCCTCTGGTGTTTGATCTCTTGCTGGGCTGCTGATTTGATCTGATATTTCCTGGGCCAT
>NW_025763935.1:0-342 GCF_020536065.1 Ogataea philodendri
GAGTTGCTTCTTCCAGTATTATATTCTCAATGATTGCAGTAATAGTTGTCGGTATGATCTAAAGTGTACTAGTTCTGTGACTGATCAACATGTACAATATTACAAACGTTCGTCCAGCCATGATTTTTAGATAGGCTGTTTCTTTTATTATCGATAATGATAAAATGGATTGATTATTGTCCAACAAAAAACAAAAAAAACTGAAAAAACACTAAAGTAAAAAAAAAACTGAAGCTTCCCAATATATATTTATTGTTCGTAATTTGGGGCTATTATTTTTGTTTCACGTACTGTTTTCTATATCTCATATTAATAATGTGAGCAGTATTGTTCTCAAGAGTT
>NW_025764090.1:0-340 GCF_020536065.1 Ogataea philodendri
GTACTCCCACACAGCCTCCCCCGGTCCCAGCACTACTTTCAAGTCCTATATTTGGTATCACACAACTTAAAGCCCAGAACACCCCCCCAAATGGGATTACACCACGGTTTCCCACACACGGGGGTGTACGGTTGTTCAGGACATCGCAAACGTTGAGAAAGTCGGAAAAAAGGCTTCTGGGCCCTTCTCGCTCACCCAATTACCAAATCTCGGAAATTTGTAGCTCTACACGATATTCATCTCTCTGCTGGGGTGACAGAGAATATCTTAGAAACCGCACAGGCCTTGCCCCCCTTCCCTGCCTTCTCCGAGAAGTCCGGTTTCGTCAAAGATGTTTATC
>NW_025764008.1:0-340 GCF_020536065.1 Ogataea philodendri
GTGTTATGTTGCCATTGTTTGACGTTTCCCTTGAAGTCATCGGCCTTTCCACAATTTGAAAAATTTGAGAGCTCATCGCAATAATACGAGGGTACTGATTCGCTCAGATAACTCATTGATGTGGTCGAATAAAGATATAAAAGAAACCTATTGAGATATTAGAGGCTGGAGTTAATAGTGTATTGCTAATTCATCAAATTTAGGTAGGAAAGATATCCTAAAGGTATATATCAAAGTGCTAAAGATATTGCAATAATAAATCAGAGATGAATACAGAGACTAAAGTAGAGGATTTAACGGCTAGTGATGATATAGAGTTTAAGAAGAAATTCTATTTGAT
>NW_025763802.1:0-339 GCF_020536065.1 Ogataea philodendri
ATCATTAACAGACAGTGTATTGATTGAACTCTCTGTTAGTGACCCCAGGTACGTTTCTTCAACATACTGCTCAGTTATTTCTGGCTTATCAACACAACTTTCAACTACTGAAGTCAAGATATTAGAGCATTTAACATTGGGTAAACTTGATATATTTGTCAGATTTTCACTTGAACACTGTAAATATAAAGAACTTCTCAAGAACCATTTTGATAATGGTGAGTTGTACTTCCAGCTATTTTTCTTCTTCTGATCTTTAAAATAATTTGGTCTTATTTCAGGTTCGGCATTTAACATCGAGATACTAGAATCAATACTATAAATATTGGGTGGATGAGA
>NW_025764171.1:0-338 GCF_020536065.1 Ogataea philodendri
ATCATTTTATAATTTCAGTATTTTTAGAAAAAAAACAGCTGTTCAATAATATTAAGTATTCACATTCGGAAATAATTCCTGCATAATTTTTTGCTGTTGGCATACGTAAAAGACAAAGCATGAAATAATTCTTTTTTTTAGTAGTTTCAGTTCATGTAAAAATATAAGGCATTGTTGATTTATTTGATTTTCAAGCACGATATATCCGGTTAAATAAACCCCAATGTACTACTTAGTCCACATTATTAAGCAAAAAAATTTATACCAGCTTAAACAAAGAAGAGGTTCACCTAGTTTATTATTATTTTATATAATTATAAGTTATTGTATAGTATATT
>NW_025764246.1:0-338 GCF_020536065.1 Ogataea philodendri
CGTATTCTTCCCAAATGCTTTAAGATTTTCTCAAATTCATCAAAGTGACCATCCTGTAACAACCTATCAGCTTCATCAAGTACAAGAACGTCAATCTTCGCAAACCTTTTCATGAGCTCCTCATTCTTCTCAATCAGTTCTAAGAATCGACCAGGCGTAGCCACCACGATCCTGGCACTGCCATCGTATTTCAGTAATCTTTCCTGCTTCTGTATGGATAAACCACCGGTTAGCGATAATATCATGTATGGATTCTTCTTTAGTAGCATGCTGCAAACGTTTTGTAAGTGCTTAGTCACTTGTTGAGCCAGTTCTCTAGTAGGAGTAAAGATAATACC
>NW_025764228.1:0-337 GCF_020536065.1 Ogataea philodendri
CTGCGGGCCTTCCGTACATGCCCAACACTCCCGGGAGATCGTACACTGGCTCCAGTCGGTGACATCAGCGTCTCCTTGGCATCGTTCTCACCGCTCTTGGACTTGATATACCCAATGGGCGTGAATTCGAAGTTCTTGATATCAGACATCCGGGACCCGAATTCTCCAGCAGTTCAGTCTCTTTCTTTCCCCGCGCAAAAACTATCTCTATAATACAAACGCCGTCAAACAGCCTATAACAGTCCTAGATTCCGCTGTTGTAAGCAAAGACCACAAACAGCCAAGTCTCTTTATAAGTGGTCTGTAAACACAAAACTGGCGCTCAGTGTGACGCTTT
>NW_025764002.1:0-337 GCF_020536065.1 Ogataea philodendri
ACCATCACTGATGTTCGCAGTTTTACATATCGAATACACCATTAGTTAATCATTATAGCCCAGCAAGACTAAAATTTGAGGAACGAGACATAGCAGTCAATCAATGACAAATACATTATTAGTTTTCTACCGACTCAAAAGTGACCCGAGTTTGGGCAAAGGATAGAAAACTTTTCACCCCACATTATTTAGACACGAACAATAACCTCATAAGTATACAATATATATGCGGAGTAGCACCTTTAGCAAGCGCTTAACTGCTGCGTTTTCTGCATTCAATATCAAGTCTCACCTATAAGTTCATATTGTAGTCATATCTACTCTCATTACCGTATTA
>NW_025764058.1:0-337 GCF_020536065.1 Ogataea philodendri
ACAATTACCGATGACAGCAACTACATGAATAATAACCTTGAAGATGAAGATGAAGATGTTGATATGGATATTGATGAGGACCTTGAGATACTGAAGGGCGGTAAAGTGAAATCAATTTCTAACCAAAAGGATCCTTTAACTTCAGAAGTATTTTACTTCAATGATAAATACAGACATCTACTAATGGCAGACTTGTTATCCTCTTCTGAATTGGTAGTTGTCGAAAGACCTCCAATATTCCTAAAAGATCAAAAGGCATTCCAACAACCAAAATTGGTATTCTGAATTACCTGATTTGTCGGCATCTTTTTATTGAAATGGCTGGAAAATAAGACGT
>NW_025763758.1:0-336 GCF_020536065.1 Ogataea philodendri
AATATAATCGAATCCCCTTTAAAATGGATACATCTTGAATTCACATGATGATTGACACCAGCTACCTCCATACGAAGTTTCAACCTACATACACGATGTTTAAGTCATCCTTTGACGGTAGTCATAATGTAGGTGGCAGCAATGCTGCCAATAGCGACGTGGATATGTGAGAAACTATCTATACGTTGAGCCGAAGAGCAAAAATGACTTATGTGCATTTAAATAAAATTATTATACAGTATATGGCTATAAAAAACTGGCCAGAACCAACAGGGCATGTTGGAGCGTCAGGCACTCGATTTATAGATAGTGAAAACTCCGAATGCGTCAAAGGGT
>NW_025764102.1:0-336 GCF_020536065.1 Ogataea philodendri
TCGAATTTCATATCGCGATATCAAATCTAATTGTTTAATAGTATCCTGGATACTATCAACTGATGACTAATCCTCACATGACTCCGTTCACATGATCGTTCTATCATGTTCTCTGATATTCCATCACGGAACTATCAGTACTCATCATCTTCATATCTGTCATTATGGATCAGCTAGTACCTTCCAGAATATTCCATCTGTTCTATGCTGTCGCCACTTTCCATTACTATATAAAGGAAGACTTACTTCTTCCTTCATTCATGATCTACATAGTTCACTGTTTATAGTAATCAACGTTTATTAGGCTATCGCTACAGACTATCATCTTACGCATAG
>NW_025763799.1:0-336 GCF_020536065.1 Ogataea philodendri
AAATTTTTATACTTTTGGACAAGTGTAGCGCCCGGCTTCAAAGACAACATTTCACCAGGTTCAATCTTGTAATCCTCCAGTGTACAGCCAATCTGCCATCCCTTCAGTACTCGGCTGATCTGAAACCGCCATATTTAAACTTATACTACAGAATAGTCTGGCTTACAAGTGCAGTACTCAGAAGTAACTCCAGCATTGCCCAAGAGAATAGAGGCTTGTGAAGTTTATAGGCATGCCTAACACTACAGCGTACATGGTGATTTTATGATTCAGTGCGCATACTCCGATTCAGTGCTTATACTCCACCAAATCTGCATGCACTTACTGAAGCTCCTC
>NW_025764146.1:0-336 GCF_020536065.1 Ogataea philodendri
TCTTACATTCAATATATTGATATCCAGAATATCTGGCTTTGATATGTCTCAATGTTGATTTTACTACATGTTTATTTTGAAAGGTATTGGATAATCCGACTCTATCTTCTCATCTGATATCAGTCGGCCATGTATAAGATAGTAAAACATAATCTTAAATTGGAGAATTTGAAATTGATTCAACTGTTAATAAGGTGAATAAAAAATACTATGTCCTGGATTATGCAAAAGTATATAACATGCTTATTTCAGCTGCACATAGACTACTAAAATCCCAGTGTAATTTTTACACATGGAATACAAAGTAATATTACATTTGAACAAATAAAAATCATT
>NW_025763987.1:0-18351 GCF_020536065.1 Ogataea philodendri
ATTATATTAGGTCATTGTGTCAAAAACGTCTTCAACTACAATGTCGGACATTGTCGTCACTTCGGACCAAGATCGACCGCCATCCTTATCACAAGAAGACAAGGATTCTTCGGACATCAAAATATTTTGAAGCCATTCGGAAAATGATGTTTCACTGTGAGAATGATTGTATTCGATAGCATATCTTGACCATATGTCCTGGTTCTTTTCAAAGATCCAGGCCTTTGCGAGGGCTCTCGAAAGCAGTTTCTGGGCATGATAATTCGAAACTCTCCGTGAATAATATGATCTGAAAGCCATGAAGCCATTGATGCCCCTCCTGCTTTTGCTGTTTCGAAGTCTGTTGCCATCCGAGTTCTTGCGTCTTTTGGTTCGTACACAGGACTTTGATTGGGTTTGAACATATGTCTTTAAAAGTGATTGAAGATACGGGGACTCGGCAGGGATTCTAGGAAAGTCCGAGACAAAAAGTATTTGAGCTTGGTAGGAATTCGACATAGTAAAGAAAATGAGTGTGGGTATAGCAAAAAGTCTTTAAAAAAGTTGCAACCACTATCGTGCAGGTACAAAAAAGACTGATATGAAACAAATTACTCGCCGCTCCGTGCGTCTGTAGATTGTGGGGAGTTCCTATTTATGAAGGTCCAAGATGTCAATAACCTCTTGACTCATCCTCGATTTACGCTCTTTGCGTCTCTTGTTTGAAACCCAATTTCTAATCTGGCACTTGGTGAGTCCAGTACAGGTAGCTAGCTCTTCAAGATCTCTTCTAGACAAGTAAGGGTTGTCTTTGTTTTCAAGAAACCTTGTGTTAGTAGATCGATGGTGAAAAGATACCTACCATTCATTCAGTGCTAGATGTGCTTCATCAGGGAGTCGATTGGAGTGTGATCTCTTGGCGGTACTATGACAAGATGATAGATCCCGGTCGTGTTCCAAAAAATGAGTCTTTATCGTGCAGTAATAGGGCTCGTTTGACTCGAGGGGAGGGGGAGAAGACTCTGTAGACGATATATAGACGTAGTCTAAAACCAACTGCTCCAACCGAGAATTCAAAATTTGCCTCTCAGTGAGTATGAATAGGATTGCTTTGACCTTTTGATCCAAAAGGATTAGTTCATGAGGGTGACACCATAAGTTCGTGGTTTGGTTTAGTGTAGCAAAAATCTTCGCGTTAGTTGCAAACTGGCTCCCAACTTACCGATCCCGCATTGTTCACCATATTGCATAGTTGCGGATTCTCAAACATGCAGGGGTCTTCTTTCGAGATATGGATTATCACTTGGTCAAGCAAGCTTGAGACCTGTTGGATTCTGGTTGGCGTGGTTAATCTCGGCTTCTGGGGTATGAATACTTACGTGACAATTTCATCGTCTTCAAAGGAAATTCCACATCCAACACCCTGGCTTGAAGTCGAATCCTCCAAGTTGATTCGCGGTGGATCATTCAAGCACTTTTGCATCACAATGATAAGGTTACTCAAATTATTTGTGGTTCAAGAGGGATGGATACTGTCTTAAAGCCCCCAATCCAAGTTTTGCCGGTTGCTACAGATCTCGAACATCTGGTGCACGGGTGTTCTAGAAAACGTAAGAGGATCTGATGATCAGTTACCCTGCTTGAAATTATTTGTAGATGATTCATAAATGACTTAAGCCAAGATAAGGTGAGTATGCAGCCGCTCGATCAGGGTTGGGAAGGGGATATTCTTGTTTCTGTGGTTTCGTCGCGTCCAGTTGGACTCTGGATTTTAGCAACTAGGGATCCCAACTTGTCAGGCCCCTAGTTGCAAATGGCAAAAACCAAAAGTCTAAGCTTTGATATGTTGACAAAAGCTTGCATGCTGGTTGCCTGAAATTACGAAACCTTGTAAACTGGAACAACATCCCAGTTATGCGTGTGTGTCTTAAAACTTTTAAGGCGTTCAGACCGAAAGTCAACTTTTGATAAAATCTTTAGTTCGGGCAGTGTCGTCGACTCTTCGGATTTTATCACTCCTTAAAATTTATCCATACAGTTGAGATGGGATCTAAAGAAAAGGACTTGAACGGCGTGGTACAATTCCCGTAAGTATATGCGGTTCTGTAGACGACCAGGACACTAATGTACTTAGCTTCTGGTATGGTGGTAAGTTGAAGATTCGCGTTCTTGATAACTAGTTAGGTGCGGCATCAATGTTTGCATGCTTGTTTACTCATCCCTTGGATTTGGCCAAAGTTCGCCTTCAGACATCGAAAGCGCACGATAATGGACTTGTTTCATTAGTGTTCAAGATTGTTCGTCACGAGGGTTTGTTTTCTATTTATGGTGGTCTGTCGGCATCTCTTTTAAGACAAGCTACGTACTCGACTGCTCGCTTTGGAGTTTACGAGGAACTGAAACGCTTAATAAGTCACAGTGGATCCCCCCCACCAACGTCACAACTTTTGGGTGCATCCATGGTTGCTGGAGCCGTGGGTGGAATGGTTGGAAATCCATCGGATGTGGTGAACATTCGGATGCAAAACGATAAAGCTCTACCGCCTTCTGAACGGAGAAACTATAAACACGCTATTGACGGGCTTATCAGTATCTGTCGACAAGAGGGTGTGAGTTCTCTTTTTCGTGGGATTGGGCCCAATTTAGTCAGGGGAGTGCTTATGACGGCGTCACAGGTCGTCTCATATGATGTCTCGAAGCGTTTATTGGTGAACAATCTCGGGATGAACCCTAGAACAAAGTCGACGCATTTCTCTGCGTCTCTTCTTGCAGGGCTGGTGGCTACTACCGTTTGCTCACCGGCTGATGTGTTGAAAACAAGAATCATGAATAGTTCTTCTTCGGGTCGATCTGTGTTTTCCATTTTCCGCGAAGCAGTGTACTCTGAAGGAGCGGGATTTATGTTCCGGGGTTGGACTCCGGCGTTCATTAGACTTGGACCTCATACAATCTTAACTTTCATCGCTCTGGAGGAATTGAGGCGGTTCAGGATCGGTATGTAGTGTAACTTGAATCGCCAAAATGACGGTGGTAGCATACAAGATCTAGGAATCGTCGTGAGAGTGTAATTGATTAGTTCAATAATGTAATATTCATCCTATCTCTCTTGATCCTCAGAAGTTCTCTCTTTTTCCATAGGAGTTCTGGTGTGATGTTAGTGGGTTTTTTTTTGAGATCAAGAATTCTACCGGGAGGTGTTAGTGCCGAAGTATTTTCCTCGGAGGGCGTTCGCTGCTCTGATTCTGACTTTCGGTTTTGAGATTTGGCTCGTGCAGACCGATTAATAAACTTTGGCATCTTTGTGGTCTAGGTGAGTTCAATAAAGTGGTAGAAGTAGGGTAAATAAAATAAAAATGATAAGGTTTTGCGCTACGCTCCTCAATATGTAATTCTATTCGCGTATCATCTAGATCATCCAATATCTGGCAGACACCAGATTCGCACTGTTCCTAAATAAAACTTGCGGCCTTAGAACCCTTTCCCGTAAGGACCACCAGAATATGAAAGATCCTCGTTGTTTTCTTGTCAGAACTTTTGATGCACGTCGAGCGCAAAACAAAAAAATTTACAAAATATTTTTTATCCAATTAAGTCAAATGTCTGCTATCTATAAGGCTCTGAAGGGGGGTAAGGAGGCCAGTGTCAGCGGTGGTGGAGAGTCGCATCGAGTTCGGCAGAGAAGCCTTCTTTTACTATCGCGCGGCGTTGTTCAACGGCATAGGCATTTTATCAATGATATCCATTCGTTATTACCCCAATCTAGAAAGGAATCGAAGTTGGATACGAAAAAGAATCTCTACGAGTTAAATGAGCTTGCTGAGCTTCACAACTGCAATAATGTGATATATTTCGAAAGTCGGAAACACACAGATTTATATCTGTGGTTGGCCAAAGCACCGAATGGACCAAGTGCAAAATTCCATATACAAAATTTGCATACCATGCACGAGCTCGATTTCACAGGGAACTGTTTGAAAGGGTCCCGTCCAATTTTGTCCTTCGACAAAACCTTCGATGATGCTCCTCATCTAAAATTGATAAAGGAAATGATGGTCCACCAATTTGGGGTTCCACCGGGAGCGAGAAAATCGAAGCCGTTCATCGACCGTCTTATGACATTTAGCGTTTTGGAGGGGAAAATATGGGTTCGTAATTATCAGATTAGCGAAGTGGAGGCGGCTGAACTCAATAGTGGGACTACAGATGAGGAGTCTATTCGGTTGGTCGAAATTGGTCCTAGATTCGTGCTGACTCCCGTTACCATTTTGGAAGGTTCGTTTTGTGGTCCCAAACTCTACGAGAACAAAGAGTTTGTTTCACCAAACACTGCACGGTCTTTGCGGAAATTAGAGGCAGCAACAAAAGCAGCAGCTCGGCAAAACCAATCAAAGAAACACAAGATATAGAAACAGAATCATTCGTGTGTCGCGATCTGTCATAGTTTATTGTTACTTTGTGGTTGGTGTAGAAATGTAATCAGTATATTTTCAATCTAGTTGGACTATATAAAATGTTGTCATAAACAACGCAGGCTTTTAAGAATGCTTGGTGAGGTACTCTTTGATGAATTTCTCTTCTTCTGCAGACGATGCGTCAATTTTCGGTTCGAGTTTACCTTTAGCTCCAAAAGGGTTTGGTGCCACGAGAGCGACAACAGAGCCAATTGTAGCAATCGCAAGCTATCACGAATTAGTCCTAACTTCACAGGTTTTCAACACTTACATGATGTGGTGGGATTGCTCTTCCCAAAATTGTGTATGCAGCAGCCATTTGTTTGCAATTGAATTCAACGTCCAAATGTTTTTTTCATTCAGGAAACGAACTTCTACGAAAGTGTTAAAACCGGGTAAGTTTCGCAAGTAGTTTTACAGTTCTAAAGCGCCAGTAGAAATTTACTGTATACCATAGAGTTATTTATTTTGATCGCTAGGCCTTGGGTAGAACAAGTTTTCTTTATTCATGCAGAAGAACTGATGAAACACGGCTGTTCCATTTCGATTGTATGAGTGATTTCGTACTTGCTGAATTGAAAGATGGCGTTTTGTCATAAGAGAAGTCTTTTGCTTGGTGCTATCCATACGAGTGTGTCAAGCGAACTCGCCTTTGCCGGAAAGGGCGACTCCGACGAGCCGAAGAATATTGTTTTCGGGTCCATGGATAGAAAACCTACACAGCGTAGAAAAGGTGATAATCATGCTTATAGCAAAGAATTTTATGATCCAAAGGTGTCGAGTCCATTTGCTCACAGTGATAATGACAATGAGACCCAAAGTTTATTACAGATCAGTCAGGATGACAAATACGCATTGGGTCTTTCCCTTGGTGATACCTCGGAGAGATCGACCGATGACTCAATTGCATCAGGTAGGAACGAAATTAGTTCTCGAGGTGCTGTGGGTGATTTAAAGTTGAACACGGTTGACAGCGCTGCGGAATTTTCGAAAGTTTCTCCTGCCATAAGCAAAAATCTTTCCGATTATCTGTCAGGAGAGTCTGCGGTGGAGAGTATCGATTTGATAGGAACTTCGGTGGAGTCTGGAGCTGTTTTAGCTAGAGATCCAGTTTACAGCATTTGGGAAACTCCTGATTTGGAGGTAAGTGCTTATGGCTATCAAAGTGATTTTGGTTCCGGCAGTTCTTCTTTCGACTCTGGAGTGATGGTATTATCAGATAATTTGTCTCAGCATTCAATTCCACGAAGGGGTCGCATATCTAGCTCTTCTAAAGTGCTCTCGTCTGGGTATCGGCTGTCAACTTCCAAATTGGGAAATGACAGCTCGATTGTGAGTTCCAGTTGTATATCTGGCTCCAGCAATGCCGACAATCAAGTTCAGATGCATTTTGAAAGACGTCAATTTGATATGGAACCCCGTTCTAATTTGTCCAATCTAAGCAGACTAATCAAGGAGGATGGTGGAAATACCGACAAGTTGCCAGCATTCACCACCGAGGACGGGGGATCGGTAAAGTGCCTCATATCCGTGCCAAAGCTTGGTATCAATATATCCGATCCTCTTGTTTTGCACGTCAGATTGGATGTTACGATCTCCTGGGTAATTGATGTGATATTGGAGCAACTCCGCAAGACTCGCGAGCAGGTATTTGGTAATCAATTGAAATGCGAGTTGTATCTATCAGACGAAGATGGAGAAATTGACGACGATATGGGACCTTTGGACAAAAGCAGGACAATCGGATCTTATGGCGCGGATGAGTTTGTTTTGGATCTGGGATCAGAGAAGAATAAATTTGAGCAAACTAGTCAGTTACAGCTTCAGGAATCGGAGCTGGCCAGAAACACAACCCGGGACGATGAAGTAAGTGGGTCGCTCGATACGCTAAAATTTCGCTCTTCGTCCGCAAACGTCAACCGTCACACGAACATTTCTCGTCATATTGTTTCTAAACCTTCAAATCTGGAAGGCGATTCTTATGATGCCGTTTTACCGTCGCGTCCTCGGCCACCCGTTGAAGAGAGTTCAACAACAAAATTAGTTCTTTCTACAACACCAGAAAGTGTTAACTCTTTCAATTCGGTGCAGACAAAGTCGGTAGATACCCCAAACGACTTTGTACACAGAGATTCGCGAGTTCATGTCACGCGACGGAAGAAGAAGTTCCAAACCTTTTTGCATCTGGCTGGTTTGGACGGAGGTGCACTTGATTCTGTTCGAGGTTCAGAGAAGAAAACTGTACCTGCAGGTGATCTGGAAGAACTGGGGCTGGCGACATATCACCGGTGGACAGTATGGCGACGTCAGCAAATGTCTGTGAAAGGGCGTTACCCCAAGTCTCTCGCTATTGATGGACATCGGATTTACATTTTACCTTTCAACGAATGGAAAGGCTCGTGGTATGAATCGAAAACATCAAGTTTCAACGTCGACCAGATTGTGAAGGTAAAGCAAAATGCTAGAGTTTCACACTACTTTAAGATTGTGGTATTGAAACACATGAACGAGGCTCCAAAAACGTATCATCTTGAGGCAGCCAACGGGAACGAGTGTGCGGCTATTGTGAAAACACTCAATTCGCTGATGCGTCGATATCACAATGGTCTCAAATCTCGTCATCAATAATACCATTGGGCGTGTCCGGGTCTCAAGAAACCGTGCGTCCTTCAAACATGACCGATATAGCTTACTCCGCGAATCCAAGAAGTCGTCTTATACTGCGCATAAATCATTGCTTAATCTTCAGTTAGTCACTACTTACGATAAAACATATTTTACTGTTAGAATAGACACACATCGATAAACCTCCACTCCATTAGTCTAAGTTTCCGAGATCGCAAGTGCGAGAGACTGCACGTCATCATGAGATATCGAAACCTTGATTGTTTGGATACCTTTTCTGGTCGCGGCAATTTTCGCATCACCATGCAAAATTACCAAAGGAGCTCCGTTGTTCTCTCTCAGAATTTCAATGGCTTTCATTGAAGCACCCGCCCCCTTGGAATCGACTCCCATGGATTTAAAGACGGCTTCTTTAGCCGACCAAGTACCCGCGAACGACGCCCGAGGAGATGGCGCGGAAAGACAGTACTTTATTTCGCTGTCTGTGAAATTTCTCTGGATGAATGTTTCATTGTCTATGTTGATGCATGAAAGAAGTTCAACATCAACACCGACGCCCTTGCCACCGGTCAATCCATTTGCCATATCCGCAATAATCTTGGAAGTTTCCGAGGTGGTTTCCGAACCCTTGAGCGAGGCTTGAATATCCGAGGCATCGAAGGCGAGTTTTTTCTCTTTGTTCAGCGAGACCCTGGCTAAAGGATCCAAATAGACGGAACTCTCAAGATCCTCACTATATGGTGGTTTGCTCTTAGCCACAAACAAGGAATTGTTCAGCATTGCATTATGCATGTATCTGTACGATTTCTTGTATCTCGTGGAAACCAATTTTTGGTAATCCAAATACTGTCTCTCTGAAAGGGCAGCATATAGGTAATCAGAATTAACGACAATTGCCTGCGCGCCCTTCTGACCAAAGCCGAAAGACGTGATGGAAATTGCTTTGATCCCATCTGTTTGGATTGATCGAGACGGGAACAAAACGTACTCGTAGTTTTCGAGAATTTTATCCACGTTGTCTGCGTTTCTATTACCCGGGACCAGGCCCGACTGCAGAATCTGAAGAGCACCGTTCAGCATCCAGGCACCAGCAGCTCCTTTCGGATGACCTGTTAGGTACTTCTGGAATACACCATAAA
This sequence comes from Ogataea philodendri, assembly GCF_020536065.1. Classification (NCBI taxonomy): domain Eukaryota; kingdom Fungi; phylum Ascomycota; class Pichiomycetes; order Pichiales; family Pichiaceae; genus Ogataea; species Ogataea philodendri. Next base: position 8,195 of record NW_025763987.1, read on the forward strand.
CTGGGTTTCCTTCAGAGCGGCCTAGATGGCTCATCATCCGGTCGATGGCAGCAGTCTCATTCTTATCATTTGCCTTCGTAGAGGTACCGTGGAATGAACAAACTCCTAGATCATCGATAGTTAAATCGAAAGTCGCAAGAGCACCCCTAATAGGGGCAATACGAGAATCGTCTTTCCAAAATTCGTTTCCGTACATTCTCTGTGCATCTTTGATCTGTTTCTTGGCTTCTTTGGAGATCTCTCTCGAGCGGTCTTCAATAAATTCTTCCTTGTTGAAGGAGGCATTGTCAGCCTGCAAGGATTCGGCTTCTTCCGCCAAAAGTGCCAATTCCGCTTCGACCCACGCCTTGACTTGTGAAGTTCTAGCTTTTAGCTGCCTAGCTCTATATTTAATGTCAAGTTTTGGCGATTTGAATTTCGAATTTCCGTGGTATTCCCTGGCTGTTGTTAGAATTCCCTTTCCAGGAGCCGGCACGGATCTTCCAATTTTATCACTTGCAGTAGATGCCATGGCCACAATACCATAGATCGGGACACCCATCTTCAATGCGAGTTCAGCAGTCATCAAAATCTGTAGACCGGCACCCTGTGCTTCCATAAATCCACTTCTGGATGTCGTCGTTGGTCTTGACATCTCCGCTGGAGTTCTTCCATGCGCGAACTCATCATCCGCGTTCGAGGTTGCATTCATATTACCAAACTCGTAAGACCCTTCTTCTTGGAAGTCGTCGTATCCTCCGACGATCACAATTTTAGCCTTGCCCGACAAAATTGTATCCATTCCTGTATCGACTGACTCGAGAGCCGTAGCACAGGCGCCAACTGGCGTCTTAATTGGCCCAGATGATGAAAGCAGCAGCATGTTGACCCAGGCAGACATAGTGTTGATGAAAGATTCTTGCAAAATATCGTTTTGAACAGGCTGATCCAAAAATCTGTCTTTGAACATTCCCTTCAGTGCAGTAACACCACCCATACCCGAGCCGGAACAGTTACCCAGCTCAGACACGTGAACGTATTTGTAGAATTCGTAAGGGTCAGTAATACCAGCGCTCAGCAGCGTCTCAGCAGTGGCCACCAGCACGTAAAGGGTAATAGGATCAACTTGAGAGATGACATCGTCGTCAATACCGTACGTCTTCGGATTCCAACCGGTTGGAATTTGTCCAGCGACAAGCCGGTCAAACCGCAACGCTTTAGGAATGAATAGCTTGGCTCCCTTGAGAACACGGACAGAATATTCCTCTGCACCGTCGATCGGGAAACAATCAACAAATTCCCCGTGCAGAGCTTTGTATTGTTCTGCGGTGACCTTATCGGTCTCAAACGGCTCCAAGTCATGTTGGATGACAACTTCCTGAATCAAACGCTTCTTTTTTGGATCGTAACCGTTGAATAATTCGGGTTCGACCAATCTGACACCAGAGTGTTTTAAGATCTTTTCTTCGTATTTCTTCTTGATTTCTCGGTCTTCCACAGGCAGTCCAGTTTCGGCATCCACCCACCCAGTATGTTGCTTGCCTTTGATGTTTCCGTTGAAGTATTTGATAAAGCCCATGATCCAAGCCATCTCAATACACCCTTCTAAAGAAAACTCGCCAAATGCTTCCATTTCCCATCTTGTTCTCGCATTTCCCCATGGACCAACCTCCGAGAAACCGGTAACAACAATGACTCTCTCCAAATCTAACATACCCTCGAGATTTGGTGCAATCTCCTTGACCTGATTGTATGGCTTTAACTCAGGGAAAGCAAACTTCATGTTAGCCTTAGGCTTAATCTCGGCTGCATTGAAAGGATCGTCAGCAGTGGAACCATTGACAATTTTGTGCTCGATTGCAGTCTCGACACTGACAGCTCTGCGAACATCGGAAGTTCTGTTAATGTCAGATCTGAGCTTATTGGTATACTCTCTCAGGTTTTCAATGAACTGCAGTCCACCATTCAAATCAGCCATGATAGGCGATTCTTCACAAAGTTTGACAACTTCCGGCGTCATGAGACCCAAGATATTGAATGCCATTTCTTTTTGCGAAAACGTCCTGACACCCAGTTTCTCAATGCCCTCGGCAATGATATTGTTACCAGACATTAAACCAGTACCTCTGGTCCATCCAATAACAGCACCGCAGATAGTAAGGAATGGCGACCATGATTCTGAATACCATCTGTTGAACAACGTTTCTAAGCCCAATTTCGACTCCGAGTAAAGACCGTCTGATCCGAAAGTACCATGATTTGGTGAAAGAGGGAGGATGACTTGTGCCGGCCTAGTCTGCGTGTTTCTGATTTTCTTCTGGGTAGAAATCTCACCCAAGAGTCTCAGCAAATTTGTTAGCATGATTCTATGAGCCAACTCAGACTTTGAGTCGATGCCGTCAAGCTCAATTCCCATCTCAGGGATGGCAGCGAAAGGAATAACATAGTCAAGATCCCACTCGAGACCCCCCTTTTTGCCATCTTCATAGATGTAACTGACTAAAGCCTTGACATCCTGTTTAGAGCCTTGGTTGAAAGGAACGACGACCAACGTGGAGCCAGCCGCACCGTATCTCGAGTACATATGTTGATAGTACTCAGTAACCGATTTGGAATACCGCGAAGTTGTCACTATAACTTTGGCACCACCAGCCAGTAAACCTTGCAAAATTTCAGCACCTATCGAGCCTGCACCCGCTCCCGTGATCAAGGCATATTTGTTTTTGAAACTCAGACCGTTTACGGCACCCTTTTCCAACCCATCAAGGAACACAGAGGACGAAACTTTATCGTATTTCCAAGCACCCAAACGATCTTTCTTCTGTATGTGCAAAAACGGAATGGTATCCGGTGGAATAGAACTCGAAACAGGACTATGGATTTCAGAGTAGTCCTTTAGGGAAGCAATTTCGTCAGTATCGCTGTCCGACTCCAAAAGTGCTTCATCACCCAAAACCGCTCTCGCTGACTTCGAGACCTCGATTTCAGACGATTTGTCAACAAAATCCAACAACTTAGCATATAGCTTTTGAAATTCAACCTTGGTCTCCGCCGAAGCCTGTTTGGAAATTGCCTTATAAATCTTAGACAAGTCCTCCTTGATTGATGGCTGGGACTCTTTCGTTAGCTCTCCACCCTGCGCCATCTCATGAACGTACTGCTCCAACTTTCTGACGGCCGGACGGCTCTCTTCAGAGTAAACAACACGACCTTTCTTATCCACCGTAGTTTTAGGACCTGTCGGATGAGATATATCTTTGTAGGCAGGCGGGTTGTTTAAGACCTCTTCACAATTGTCAATCAGTTGCTGCCCAAGCTTTTTTGCCAACTCGTACGTTTCTCCTTTCTCTGTTGGCGTATGATCAATGTGGTATTGCATGAACTTGATTAATGTCGGGTTTGCCCTGTTCATGATTTGAATACATTGAGTGACCGTCTCTCTGTCAACGGATGTCAACTTACCGAAAATGATGTCAAAGTACATCGATAACGCGTCTTGCCTGGCCCAATTCCAATAAGAATCATAGGTACGAGCTTTGAGAGAGGAGAAAACGGGCTTGATCCCCGAGGCATAAAACTCACCATGCTCTTCGGCCCACAAATCTAGTTCGGCCTGTAGAAGTGCAGTAGCTTCCTTCTCTTTCACCAACAACCTTTCTCCCTTGGTCAAATCATATTTGAGATATCTTGCAAGGGTCTCCAAGTGTTGGCGAGCAACAATCTTATTGTCCTTCATCGCAGCATCGAGAGCAGCAGAATCAACGACAGCAGCAGAACCAGAAGCACCACTAGATTGAGACGAAACCTGTGCAAGAGTAATTCCGGCCTGGGAAGCGTAGACCTGAGCAGCCGCATCCAAAAATGACTTTGCATCGGCTTCGGATCCCAATCTCTGATCGGGCTCCTTACCTAACGCATGTAACAAAACAGAATCTTGTCTACCGGCGCCCAAGCCCCATCTTGACTGAAGATATTTTCTTGCCACACCAACTGAAAACCCACCTGGCATTTTTGAACTCATCAACCGAGCAATAAGAGAAGAGGACTGTTTACCCAGAGATCCCGGAAATGTATCCTGAAACTGATCGGCCAATTCTTGCAGGGGGCTATCCTCCGGCTTTTCGGGGGTAGAGCCAAATTCCTTTCCCAGATCACCCAGAATTTCATTCTGGACGGTAGATTTACCGCCAACCAAATCTTTTATTGCCTTGCTCATAGGGATATCTGCAAGAGGCCTCTTCAGTTTGTGAGCCACCAATGTTTGCAAAATCAGAGCGGCCTTGACAGGCTCGTCTGGGACATCGACAGCCTGCACAGGAGCTGCAGAAACCGGTGCAGGTGCCGCAACCTGAGTCTGAGCCGTTGTGAGATTGTTTGAAACCGATTCTTTGGAAGTGGTTTCCGGCTCAGGCGAAGTCACCAGCTCAGAAGGATCTGGAGTGTAATAGATCTCCTTTTGGTCTTTCGAGTAGCACAACACCTGTCTCTGAAGTGAGAGGGCTGCATCATAAGACTCGTACTTGGCTTTGATAGTACGAGATGCCATGCCTGCCAATGTCGGAGATGGACCAATTTCAACAACGCGTTCAGTATTAAAGTCTCTCAGGAAAACATCTTGAGTCTCGATCCAACGAACAGGGGAAGCAAACTGATAGGCAAGCAGTTCTGTCAACAAGACATGGGAAAGCTCTTGTTCAATCTCTGCCTTCATCTTTGATAAGTTAGAAATAGATTAAAAGCTCAAAGAATTTATACTTCGAAACTTGTTGAATCAATTGTTGAGATGGGTTGAGGTGTGAACTTTATTCTTTGTTGGATTGACTTAAATTATTAACTATAATGTATGCGTGTAAGAAACAAAATATCAGCTTGCTAACAAACACCTGTAGCCTTTAAATATTGGTTTAACCCCATTAACTTATGCCACCAGATACAATTGGTCAGAAAACATCCGATACAGTTGATGGACCACCATCGGAACTCGATCTTTCATCTGTCGTAATTCCAGAGTCTCTGCCTCTAATCTCGGAACGTCTGGATAAACTCAGACTTTTGATAGTGGCCATAGAAGCGTTCATAAGCGAACACCATTCAATTGTTTCGGCTAACATCAAACTCCACGAAAGGCTAAGAAAACACAACTCGATAGATTCGGTTGTTAAATTCGAAGTGGATCCAGAAGGCGACAAAGCTGTAGCTGGCGCTGTGGGAGATACATCTCGAGACAAAGATCTCCAAGACCTCAACGGGTTTTTCAAAGGAATCCAGACTCAAACCGACAAACTGATCGTTTCTTTGGAGCAAACTGAAAGTTTATTCAAAGTTCAACTTATTCCACAGCTGAAGGAATTATTGACTCTACTCGTCAACAAAGAAAAAGATTTCCGTACTCAATGGCACAAAAGGGAGAAGGAGTTTCGTTCGACACTACAGGCAACCCGGAAAGAACTTGAACATTTTGAGTTATCCATCAACAAATTTGACAACCTCCAGGAAGAACAGCGGCCCGATTTTAGACACGATCCATATCTTAATAGAAAGATGCTGTGCTCTCAAGCCGAAATACAATTGTCGGCAGAAAGAGACTTTTCCAATTTCGTGCAAAAAAGCGAAAGTGATTTACACCTCTTGGAAGTTCACATCATGGAGGGCCTCAAGCAGGTTTTCAGTTCTTTTTCGGCTTTCCTGATTAAGTTTCATGATTACTATAGCCAAGAGCTGTCTGTTCTCAGCAACTATATTCAAGCTATCCCAAACGAACTAGAATGGGAAAGGTTTGAAAAAACGTATCGAAAGAGGCTTCACGGGACGAGCGATGCCGCAATTCCGCAAAATTTCAATTCTCAGTTACCTGCTCAATCCAAAGGACGACGCAGTCTGGAAACTATCCAGTTTCCCAATCAAGACCATTTCTCGACAGCCCCAATTTTAGAAGGGGTCTTATCCAGAAAGGATAGCAAATTTTCCTCCAAATTGGCAGCGCATTACTATGTTATCACGAAATCAAAGCTTTTCTACGAGTTCCCTTCAAGAATGTCTTCTGAGTTACAACCAACGCTAGTACTATTTCTTCCAGATTGTTCTTTGAAAGATATATCAGAAGGCAGCGCTATGAGATTTAAACTTCAGGGCAAAGATATGAGTTCTTCCTTTTTGAAGACTTCGAGGACTTTAACTCTGCAGGCATCATCAGAGGACGATTTCAAAACATGGTTTAACGTTATCAGTGAGCTAAGCGGTTTGATGTATAGCAATGAGGATACGCGCGAGATAGAATAAATGTAGGTATAATCAGACTTTCATATCTCCTTTCAACCATTCACATAAGTAGGTTTAACTCAAAAAAATATTTTTGACATACAACATTTAGTTATTATAAAGTTCAAAGTAATTTACTTTATCAGGGGAGCGATAATGCCTATCTTTTATGTGAGAAGCAACTTTATTGGGTTATAGAAGATGAGCGATACAGGTCATTTCCGCGAGAATCTGCAAAATTCAAATGATGGGAATCTGCTAGACAACTCAAATGAAGACACCACCCAGTCAATTCAATCGAATTCAGACAGTACCCAAGTTGTCGTTTCTCTTGGGTCAACAGGCGATTCAGCTGTGGGGGAGGGTCATGATTTAGTTCGGGATGCTGAACCACGTGCCACCCAAGAATGCGCAAGTGCAAAACCGTCTTTTAGAACTTGCTTGCCTTATAAAGAGACCAAAGGCAAATATACAATATACGACTTCAGGGTTCTCCGAACTTTAGGCACTGGATTTTTTGGCCGTGTTCACCTGGTAAAATCTAACCACAATGGAAGGTATTACGCTATGAAAGTATTTCGCAAACGAAATATCGTGAAAGCCAAGCAAGTCGAACACACAAACGACGAGCGCAGAATACTGGCGTCGTTACAACACCCATTTATCACTCGAATGTGGGGAACCTTTCAAGATTCTAAGTCCATATTTATGGTCATGGACTATATTGAAGGCGGGGAGTTATTTTCACTTTTAAGGAAGTCCAGAACTTTTCCAAACCAAGTTGCAAAGTTTTACGCTGCCGAGGTTCTTTTGGCTTTGGAGTACCTCCACTCGAAAAATGTAATATATCGCGATTTAAAGCCAGAAAATATCTTGCTTGCTAGGTCTGGGCATATCAAGCTAACGGATTTTGGTTTTGCAAAAGAAGTCGAAACTACCACTTATACGCTGTGTGGAACTCCCGATTATATCGCACCAGAGGTCATCGCTGTTCAAGCCTACAACAAATCAGTTGACTGGTGGTCTTTTGGTATACTAATATACGAGATGTTGGTTGGAACAACCCCTTTCTATGACTCGTCACCACTCAAGATTTATGAAAAGATTACCAATGGAATGTTCTCAATACCCGAACACATCCAACCAGAAGCTAAATCGATCCTCAAAGGGCTGATTAAAAAAGATGTCACCTACAGGTTGGGAAATTTACAAAATGGAATCGACGACATCAAACAACATCCATGGTTTGAAGAAGTGGTCTGGGGAAATCTCATCAACGGAAAAATCGAGACCCCTTACGAACCCAATATTCCCAATGGCGTTGGCGATAGTTCTCAATTTGAGATATACCCAGAGGAAAATTATGATTACGGAAACTATAACGATCCGGACGAATTTGGGCTTTACTTTCCAGACTTTTGAGATGAAATTTCATTTCAAATCGCTTGTCTTCGCCTTGCCGTAAAGCGCCCACTTCAACTTTCATTGATAAAAAGAATCTTTTTGGAATCTAATGCCTCGACAACGGAAAGCAGAAACTCGTTTTCCTGGATACATTCCCCATATGATAATCTGTGAAGTTTGGACAACTGATTAATTTTATCCATGAACTTCAGATCTCGGTGAGCCCCTTTGTCGGACAACAGGAACATCACTAATTTTTGATGCGATGTCAGGCCATTCTTTCCCTCCATAGAAGAGTCGGTGAAGCTTTTTAACATAGATTTCACGGCTTCATAATTGGAGGGGATCGTTTCCCATAATGTGTACGCTAGCGCCGTACACTCGGTCTCTCGAACTATGTGGATCAGATCAGATCGCCCTTCTAATTTAATGAGAACAGTCATCAAATTTCTTAAATACTTCTTGTCGTTGAACTTCCTGCTCTTGATATTCGGAATCAATAGGGTCTGTAGACATTTGTCAAGAAGTCGTCTTAATGAGACGTGTGCACCGACCTGGTCCAGTCTATAAAGAAATAGGACATAGGCCTTGCATAGGAATGTTTCGTCTGCGGACAGAAACGTGTGTTCACTTTCCGAAACACCAACCAGGTCAAGAAGGTGCGCCTGATCGAGCTTAAAGACAATATTGGCTAGAATTGATATTGGCATCTCGTTCTTTGGTAAGAGCTCTCTGGCTAAATTTAGTAGTTGCGATTGATCTTGAGTGTTGCGAATAATCAAATCGAGAGACTGCCTCCCGGTATCATCTGCTTGCAGTCCCGCATTTCTTTGGCGTAAAACCGAATTAAGCTTTTCTTGAATTCCTTGATAATGAAGGGCACTCATTATCTCGACCGACCTCAAGGCTTCAAATCGAGATTCAATCTGTTCATCCAGGTTAACGTTCGATCGTGGCTTTTCCAGTAATTTCATTAGGTCATTCATCATCCCATTGGGTCTTCGCCATTTTTGTTTATACTGTATGTTATTTTTTGATGATTTGTTGTCCTGTTTATGGGTTGTATGAAGCGACACCCTAAACATATTAAACACACATAACCTTCCTCCCCTTCTGGGCACTATGCGCAATAAAGTCATACTATTTGACCATTATACAAAGATAGTAAACGGGTTGGCAGATGGTCAAAATCAGGGTAATTTTTTCAAACCCGTCAAGGTTTCTGTAATTTTTGCGAGCACGACCTTATTTACCGGACAACCTCAAAAGACCCGAATCGCTCGATTTCTTTCATCACCGTGCACGAGCGACAAGAGGCCTCATATAGTTATCCCAGGATGTTTGAATTACCAGAGTAGCAGACTAAAACGAGGCCATACAAATCTGTTGTATCCTTCAAATACTTGGGTGTAACTTTCTAGTACGAAAGTCTTTTCGGTAAATTGTTTTTGCCAATCCGCAAAGCTATTCACCAACAGTTGTCTTCAATTGCGCTTATGTAAACTCTTACCTAAAGGTTATAATAAGTTTTCTTCATGGAGCGATTAATTACATAATGTCAAATTTGCCATCAGGGTAATTTTCTAAATTAAACGTAAAACCACAAATCGGATTATTACCCGGACATGGAACCTGATTTCACAAAGACATCTTCTATCAACGCCGTCGAAAAGGGGGAGGTGAATGGCCGAATGAGTTGAGAGATATTCTTTTCTTGATTGCGGTTTGCTTGTCGGACCACTTTATTTGACCTCGTAATTGTAGCTCTAGCTTGAGATCGGAGTTTAGGGACCCTGAAGCGGAGCTTGGAATATGGCGATGTGCTAAAGTTAATTGTCTCTTTGCATTGGGGCCTGACTTTCAGTCCAATGACTTTTTCACTATTCTGAAGACTCTCCCTCGTTATGATGTGATTCGTCCCCTTCATCCCGAAACTGGTAGAAGCAAGCGAATTGAGGTAGCCCTGGGTAAATTCTGCCTCCACAGACTCCAAGTAGCTGAAGTACTGATGGAAATCGTCGTCGCGATGACACCAGACCTACCTGTTAGAACCGATCATAAACTCAATACTTACTTGTGAGGCGACTTTTGAAATTGTTGTCAAATCAAGTGAGAACATATTATGTTTCAATATCCCATTTATGATCGCCCTGGCTATCACAAATCTGTTTTTGGCCTTGTGGGTGACCTTAACTGATTTAGAGCTTCCTTGCTCGGAAACTCGCGTAGGTCCACATTTGGGGACTCTATATCCACATACTGGGTGTTGGTCTTCTTGGGCACTCATAATGTTGCGAATAGGGTCTGGTCAGTCAAATTATATTTTGAATGGTTGCAAAGATGAAACATTTCACTTCAGATATCTGCCAAAAATTAATCGAACCGAAATTGATTCCTATTGATCCTTTCACTTAGGTTTGGAATTTTACCTTGTCTCTGTATCAGATGAATTCTTCGCAATTATATGATTCTTTGGTTCGGATCCTTGCTATCACTGAAGAAGCACTTGGAAAACA
>NW_025763934.1:0-335 GCF_020536065.1 Ogataea philodendri
ATATTCCTATCTAGATTTTTTAGCGAGCTAGAATCTTCAAAAAATAAGGAATTCGCTCAGAAAATACTACTTCGAGGTATGACATCTGATACAACAATCAATAGCTGGTGTCCAGCCTTTCATAAGATTTTTGATAATGCCAGCTTTTGCTGATATCTCTATACTACCGTATCAATTTTGTTCAGCTTGTAGACAAGTATTTTGTATTTAATACTTACATTAATGACATTTAACAATTTTAATCGCAAATTTTGGCGTGTTCTTTTCTTCTTATATTTTGATTCACACTAAACATGTATATTTAGTTATCTTTTTTTTTTTTTTTTTAATTAAGG
>NW_025763949.1:0-334 GCF_020536065.1 Ogataea philodendri
GGAAATCCCAAAAATCAAATGGCTAAAAAATCATATGGCACCCGAAGAGTTCAAGAAGCTAGTATTTATGGACCTTCCAGACTATTTGACTTTTATGGCATCGGGGGTTAACACAAGATCATATTGTTCTGCCGTTTGTAAGCAAGGTTTTTTGCCAAAAGGAGTAGAGGGTTCAAGTAAAGGATGGTCAACTGAGTTCCTAACTAAGATAGGATTGGAAGAGATATCGCAATCTAATTTTAATGCACTTGGTGGTCCAAATGAAAGCGGTAACTTTACATACGCCGGTAATCAACTCTCAACGGTAAGCGAGTCATTTATCAAATCTACAAAC
>NW_025763966.1:0-334 GCF_020536065.1 Ogataea philodendri
TACTACCTGGGTCAGGGTTGCCTAACCACACCCTCCCCTGGGGGCCCAGACCCCAGACCGTAGAGCGTTGTGACCTAGCTTTTTTGCTGGAAAAGAGGGATGATCTTGATCCCGCGATTTCGTCAGGGCTCCATAACCATAAAAATCCCAATATTGCGTGGTTTTGTACTATAATAATTGTAAAAAATCCCAATTTTCAGTGGTAAAATCACTTCTGATGGCTGTCATATTGGTGTCTTTAATTATATGGCCAAAATCTTAGAATTTTTGTAGTGGTGGTGGTGGTGTTGGTGGTACATCGGCCATGGTACATCTGTGCTTACTACTATGTCCA
>NW_025763967.1:0-334 GCF_020536065.1 Ogataea philodendri
ATGTCCAACATTTCAAATATTTACTATAAGACAATTACCAACATCATTAATCATGTTGTTCTATTTCCGATGACTATATTGTATAAAATATTATATTAACTTATTGTGTTTGTTGTCTGTCCATTAAACTTATTTATCGATGAGCAGATAGCTAGGTATCGAAGTTTTAATTCATCTTCCTCGGATAGTTTGTCCTGTTGATCAACAAAACCCATAATCCTATCTGCAACATCCTCACAACTCTGAATTAGTTCATCATTGAAGTCAGTGAGTTCTGAGCCAAAACATATCAGTCCTCTGTAGTCGATGTCCTCCTTGAATAAATAAAGTCTTT
>NW_025763986.1:0-333 GCF_020536065.1 Ogataea philodendri
GACGATTTGTTATTTATGAATCTTGGTGCTGGAAATGCATTTGATTGTTGTAAAGCCGAATCAACTTTAGACAATTTTGGTAATTATCAATCATATTCGCTTTGGGGATCAGATTATGCAAAAGCTAACATTACTGTATTTCTAGTTTCTGGTGTATATTATCCTATCAGATTGTTCTATGTGAATAGGGATAACAATGCTGTTATAGATTTTTCTTTCACTACAGAATTTGACACAGAGAGAGTTCATGACTTTACTAGTTACTTCTTTTCTGCTTCTGATGGAGAACAATGTCCAGGTAATGTTAATTATAATTACCATTGTGCTGATGTC
>NW_025764012.1:0-333 GCF_020536065.1 Ogataea philodendri
AAAAAGAAATCTGCTGATCAAATTATAAACGACCTGGAGGGATCAACCAGTTTTCCTAAGAATGATGCCGATTTTGTTGTTGGTGAATTCTCTGGAGTTCTTGATGAAGAAACATGGAAAAAATCACCTGGCGATCGGAATGAATATGCCAAACAATTTTTGAACAAGGAATTGGAGGTTTTCTCTAAATCATCATCATGGGGATGGTTTTTCTGGACACTACAATTTAAGTATGGCGATGGTGGTGAATGGGGTTTAAAGCCAATGTATGAGCGTGGTGGAATAAAGAAGAGATCAACACAAAATAATCTGAACATTGACGATAACAGAGTT
>NW_025763859.1:0-332 GCF_020536065.1 Ogataea philodendri
AAGTGTAATAATACAATTTACTGAAGGAACGAATTTTAATTCTCACGTCTGAGAATTCGGATGCTATTTATATCCTTCTCGGATTAGATAACTTATGGCCGAATGGAGAATCTTAAGATCTCCTTTTCCCCGCGGAGTTTCCTTTTAGTTGGGGTAAGTAATTGGGGTAATTATTTTATTAAGCGCTTATCTGGTCTTGAGGTTAAGTCACACCTTGCTTCAGATTTGATTTGTCATATGTACGTCATGCTAACATAACTTTAATCTCCGCATCTTTAATTTAGTGGGGCACGCTGCTAGCTATTAGGCGGCATCCGTTTATGCCCCACAAG
>NW_025763979.1:0-332 GCF_020536065.1 Ogataea philodendri
GTTTAATGTCCTGCACTTTCATCTGTTTCTCTTTTTTGAATATTAAATAGTCCTTATGCAGCACTTTTAAATCATTAATATAACCTTTAACAGTTTTCATCAACGCTAGAACGGTCTCTAACTTCTTGATTATAAATGACTCTAACTTGAGAAATTTAAACGCACCAAGTTCTTCTTTCTTCTCTTTGTAAAGCTTTACACAAAGATTAATTTTATTATTCAATTGTTCATGGATATTCTGAAATACAGAGTCTTTTTCAATACTCAGTAGTGAGGTCCAACTATGTATTTGCATGATAAAATTATCCGCCAGATTTGTAATATCATGCTTA
>NW_025764275.1:0-331 GCF_020536065.1 Ogataea philodendri
AATAAGTTTTTTATTTGATTAGTTTCTGAAATATACTATTGAGGTTTGGGTGAAGGTAAGCAAATGTTGCTCATTACTTTGTCTATTTCAAATACCTATCAAATATTAAACGTGATTGCACTACTGTTACGTATTTACAAAAATTTATGAAATAGGAATCTTTTATATCATGTATACACTAATTGTGCCCCAAAGGTCATACAAGGACGTATAGGGTTTAAAGGCCATATGATTTGGATGAAAAGCTATATAAAAAATATGAAACAAAATTGTTTCTAACTGATATTTCGATTATTAAGGCTCACCTTGGCATAATTTCTATGCAAAAGAA
>NW_025764015.1:0-331 GCF_020536065.1 Ogataea philodendri
AAAATGCTGATAAAATATTTTGTCTCATATAAGCGAATATCAGAAAATAGACAAATAGCAGTTCAAATATAGACCAAAACTCTTAAACTCTTTGATTCCACGGAATAAGGAAAGATAACTCAATTACATACTCGACTCTTAATTATTCGGCTAAACGAAGTGATTTGTGCAATTCTTAGTAGATTTTACTCCTATATCTATTACAACTTTATGTCATTAGCTAATGTAATATATTTTCATTAAATTTGCAATCTACGCCATAATCAGGATACAATACCTTCCATGATACAAGACGTCATCTTCAAAGTCAAGTTTTATACTATAGTAAACG
>NW_025763968.1:0-10164 GCF_020536065.1 Ogataea philodendri
TATTTACCATGAACCAGACAGACCTATATGAGTATTATCTGTCAAGTTACAAACATTGAAGACGATATATTGAGAGGTATTACGTGATACCTACTCGCTTAAGTAAACAAGAGAGTAGAGTCTACTACTTAAATATATCAGAAGGAGAAGGTCTGCAACTAACATAAAAAGATGTTGAATATTGAGGTACTTGCAAACCGATAAGATCCAAACGCAGAGCAGTCGTTCGCTTATGCAAGGTCAGCCAGCCCAGCTTGATAAGACCGGAGATTTTATTATTATATGAAACATGCCTTTGAATGAGAAATGTTTCACATAATGATATTTAGGGAAAGGGAGAAGCCCTACTCGGGGACAACTTGTATCATATCAAAGTATTATATTATACATACTTATTAAGGTTAGCTTAAATCAGTTACAACTGCAAAGAACACTAAACTATTGGAGCTTCTAATGGAAAGAATCCAACAGAAGATATATAAAAGGAGCGCTAGCCCATTTTATATAAGTTATTGAAATAAACAATCAGAAGTATCTTATAAGCACCTTAAAGTTATAAAAATCCTCTCCTCAACTTTTTCACCGCATACATCACTACTGGATGGAATGCAACAAGATTCAAAGATGTCAATAACCCAATATGACTTCAAAAGCTGCTTTTGAGAATCATATGACTAATCTACTTTGTGAAGTGACTTACGTAGGCTCACATTTTGTTGTGATGGAGCTAGTCGTGACCGAATCAGGTGACCTTGACTGATAAGGAAGTTGATGTAAGCAAATGACACATCATATAGAGTATAGGTGACGTGTTTCAGAAGTGATTAAGGATCGGATGGGATTGTTACAAGTCCATCTTGAGGATTCTATTAGTATGTGAGTTTCCACCACATAGTAAAGAGAACAACTTACCTAACTGATATAGTAGAAGAGTGTGTTGTAATGCATTGAGTAGCGATGTCAGTGATGAATTAGCTGTGGACATCTTATAACTTTAGGTACTTGTAAGACACTCCTAATTATTTATTTCAGTTAGTTATATAAAGTGGGCTAACGCTCCTTGTATATAAGACCTTATCTTAAGCGCCAGATCTTCTTTCTTCTCTTGCTGACATAATATATCTGATAAACTGTTCTCGCTTCCATAAGTAAGCGAGAACATAATCATCTGATACCTTTGGGACTATCTTCTTCAACAGAGTGAGCTATTAACCACAACATTATTGGATACTGAAGAAGTAAGACATCTTAGGAAAAGAATTTTATACATTTGCTTGATGCATAGGCAAAAATCTATTTAGGATCCTGAGGATAAGATTGCGTGCTAACACAAGCATATAGAATGGCGTGCAGGAAATTGGCTAGCCAAGCGGACCGGGAGACCGTTTGTGACTTGACAGAGAATATTCATATGGGTCTGTCTGGTTTATGGTAGATATAACTAATAGTATTCTCAGATACACAATTTCAGGATTGCTCTGTATTTGAATGAAGAGAAAGGCACCCCTTTGAATAGTATTACGAAGTGCAGCAATAGACCTCAGCATCTGAGTTCCACGCTCCTTTGTCTTATCTTACATAATCAACGACGTATAAAAAAATAGAATTGGGTAAGCAGACTGAGATTAACTTGCTTTAGCTCAACAATAAACGATAGTCAATTTGCTACAAGTTGGCCCCGACAAAAGACTCTACCATAGTGACTCTCGGACCAATGGGAAACACACACGAGACCACACATTGAAAGAAGCACGCTCATCTTGTACACATTTGAATCAATAGATCTTTCGTTAGCAGAGAAATACTCATAATCAATTAGCTAAGCAACTGTGAATAATTTCAGCAAGAGGAAAGAAAAACTAATGGGTATGAGTTTTTGGATCTGAATTTGCGTCCTCGTCGAATCATTTTACGAACAGTTTAGATTACTTCACGCCAGCTTTTGATGAATGAAGGAACTTGGGACAGATATTGGTCAGTAAAAAAGGTTTTTCCTCAAGAGCACATGAGGGGACATAGATGGATTTGACCAGTCTATTTTTGTCGGATATTCCGTACTTGGCACCATTCATAAACAATCCATCTTTAGTTAACATGAAGGCTGTTGAATTGAGCGCACTGTGAAGAGCAGTGGAACTTTCACAGCCACGCTAGAGCCTAGTTCTTTGACTAACCCTTCGAATGGTGTAAGGTGATCAAGATGGTCCGCATTGTTCGAAATGTGGATCGTTGCGCCCGAAGCCAACCAGTATTCTTCACTAGAAGTGTCCAAAAAATTGTCTTCATTGACAACAAAATCATTGTATGATTTGAATTGACAGTGAGTAAGCATGTGATCGATTCCCGTAGCCATCTTCTCCGAGATAATGTCTTGCTTAGGCAAGGGAAACTGACCGGGCTAAAAAAATCCTCTTTAATTCTCTGAAGTTCAAACGAGTTGTGTCACTCTCAAATATCTCTGCATCCAGTTCATCATCGTTTATCAGACTTAAAGAACCGCAACAAATCTCTTGTTTTTGAGCCGATGTTCAGAACATCGAGAGCCGAATAAGCTTGTTCGAAGATCAGAAATTCCTCAAGTCGGATTTGGATTATTGCTGGAACGTATCGAGTCTTCTTCAAGAACTCATTATACTGATCACTCAGTGCGACGATTTCATATTCCATTAAGACTACCTCAATATTGTTCATTCCTTGATTCATATTTCTCAAGGACTCTTTGATTGGGTGGCTAAGTGTGTTCCGTAATAGTACATCCTAGGTGTTGTCATAATATCGCTAAGGTCTGCCACTACCTGCATCATCTTCGGGGACAGGGAACTGTCGGCGTAAAAGCTGTAGATACGTTCTTTGCAGCTCTTGCATAGTTCTCAGGCCCGATTTCCAGATCAAAAATTTTGAGAATTCTTGAGGTTGAAGGCTTCTTGAAAAGGGGTACACAGTTGAAACATTCCCGTTTTGTTTTCGATCTCTTCATTAGTCTTTTCGCCAGACCTTTGCATGTAGTGATAGTAATCTCAAATGGACTCTTCACTGACAATTCCTGCTTCAAGAGAGATTGATACAGTATTTTACAAGATTTGATCATTAGCTCTAATGCACATGAGACTTTCAAGAACGTGTTTTGTTCTGACGAAGCTGCAAGACAATTCGCTTCAAAATAGGAAAAGTCTGACAAGAGGCAAATGAACCATCGAAAGAAGAAAGAAGACAACCACGAACATACGTACCGCCGACCTTAGACCACTGTTATGAGTTCATTTTCAGTTCCAGAAAACTTGGAACATTACAGTGATGGCTCTAACATTGACTTCATCGACCCTCCTCTTCACGATTTTACCTCACAGAAAATTTCTTTCATGCTTTATTTTTCGGATTACTGATACTATGGTACCAGCAGCTCCAGACGAAAAAAACAAACTGATCTTGGGCTCTTCCTGAAAATCAATATCTATAGCCGACTACTCAATTCAGATAATGCTGGGAGAATTGATAGGATCAAATAATGGCCGACGATGTTAAGGGGAAAATAAAATAAGCTTTCTGTCAAACCTTGTATTAAATTCTTCAATCACACAATAAGAGACGTGGCGTCTCTTTCGGCAATGCCGTTGTTCGAACAGGTACCACCTGACTGAGTATCTTCCGGCATCAATAGATTTAGTATGAAGACGATTATAGCACCAAAAATAAATGGTGTTTCGACAATTAGCTCAATCCCTTCAACAAATCCAGCGAGAGATTGGTTCGAACCTTGATAATTGATAACCAAATCAAACCATCCTGGAACCACACAACCAGAAAAACCCCATCCTAATCCGGCCGTCAAGATAAATCTGTTTCTTCGGGTCCAAGGAACTGTGGAAAGAACTTTAATACCAGCGATTCCCATGGTTCCGAACAAAAATATTTGCATCCCACCGAAGACTGGGGAAGGTAGAGAGCAAAATGTAGCTGCAATCTTGGAGAATAGACCTAGCAGTATTAGCAAGAATGCGGCAAACCACCCAGCTCTTCGCGATGCACATCCGGTAAGCAAAATGACTCCGTTATTAGCAGCTTGGGACACCATAGGCATTCCACCACCTACAGCTCCAAGCAAACTCCCTAATGCATCACACATTATTCCTCCTTGGACACGAGACTGAAAAGTCTCTCCATCTACTTCTTGGTGACTTGCTTCGGCTGTTGCGAGGATATCAGGAATACAGCTAATTCCCTCAACGATGAACATCAGTAAGAATGGCAAAACCAGTGTACCATCCACTGAATACGTATAATTCTCGGTCCACATGAAGTCTGCTGCAGGTGCTGAACGAATTCCAGAAGCATCCCAGTAGCCACATGCAGCGGCGACCATACATCCAATGATCAGGCCGAAAATAATTGATGAACTCTTCATCAAGGGTGATCCAATGAAATTGACAATGAGAATGGATGTGAAAGTGAGAACCCCTAACCCGATAAATCTCCGGGAACCCCAAGGTTCAGTGTAAGAGCCTATGGTACAACCAGCGCTGGAATCCATGCATCCACTACCACCTCCCCAGTTTTTCATGCCATTTCCTGCAAGGTATACAGAAAGAAGAACTAACAAGCTTCCTGTGACCATATTTGGAAAAATCTTCTTAAGGTATCGAGGCGGGATGAATGCAACCAGAACTTGTATCCATACGGTACACAGCATAGTGCCCAAGATTGCGCCATATCCATGCATACATGGGAGATAGTTGCCGTCTGAATCAATTTCACAAAGCCCTTTTGCATACTGCTTAGGAGCATAGGCGTATACAATCCCGAGCACATCAAATGTAGGCCCCACCACAGAAAGAAGACCAGTACCAACGTAATACGGGGTCTTGTAAATGTGAAACCTGGTGATTTGTGCAAAGCTAGCGATACCCGCAGTTATCAACGTACATGTGACCAAATGCTGGGTTTGCTTGAGATCAAAATTTAAAGCGCTTCCCATGATCAGAGGGACAGAAACAAGACTGATTATTAGTGTCAGACAATGCTGAAGTCCAAGTATGATCGTTAGTAGAATTGGGATTTTGTCATTTATCCCAAAATAAGGCGGTTGGTAATTTTCGAAATTTTTGTTGAAAGGCCATATATCTGGGGTGAACAAATGAGCGTAGTTGTATTCGCCTATCCATCCCTCGCGCGTACTCACTTGCTTCCAGAAGGAGCTCAGGAGCTTCTTTGAGATACTTTTGAAATCGCTATTTGTCTCTTTTGAGATCTCATGGCAATAGTCCTTATCATCAGACAAATCTTCACTCTTCATTTTAAAAGTTTCTATGGGTTTTCGTTTCGGAATATTCGTATTTGAAGTTGTAGTCATTCTATATGATTGTTGCAGCAACCTTGTATACTTAGAGTGAGCAGAATCGTCGCGATCAACAAGTTCACCCAAGCTAATATATAATCGCGACCGTTATCATGTGGTCGAGAAATAATTTTTCCCGACTATGCATACCGACTCGGCCCGCACAATAGACGATAAGATAGCCACATAGCTAGCTTATCAGAAATCAAATAAATTTTTTTGAATTGGTTTTGGGAAACCCCATTTTGTATCTTCTATCAAAAAAACAAATCTCTAATTGAGTAATCATAATGCTAGAATTGCTACCGTGTTGAATACACTCACTCAACCATGACCATAGGAGACAGAAGGTTGGGTTATGATAGGCTACGGGATGGAGATGAAGGGGCCGCGCTACCTAGCAATGGGGACTTTGTCAAAATGTTTACAGCAGCTGAGTAGCTGTATCAAGACCCTGTTCCCACATACATCTCCATCATATAGTGGCTCAAGGTTTTGAAATGAGACTCCTCAACAAGCTATCTTCATTTTGTGCGATTTATTGCACGCTATTTTGTAATGCAACGCCAGCTGAAAATGATAGTAGGTGGCAGTCACACCAGACCCTTCGACATTAAGATTCAACGGCTGCTTAAATTGATCAGTAGATCTTCCAGCGAGCTGACTATTATATCATTTTTGATTAAAATGCTAGTGAACAATTTTCAGGGAGGTTCAAAATAAGTCCGAGCTTGCCTCCTGTTTATCTTGCGTATATCCGAAAATTAATTCGAGTTGCATTATAATCAGACTTAACCAATAACAAATCTTACCTCCAACCTATTAATAAAACCTGCCGACTAGCTTTGCGTTGAGTATAAATGATCTAAGTTGATGGATTTTGCAATTTTCCTGTACGGAAAGGGAATACTTCAATATAATTATTTATTTAATGACATAATCATTACATAATGGACTTTGAAGTAGACATATTTTTCTTTACGTTCAGCTCAGTTGGATAACAACTAATCGTTTTCTTTAGAACACAAAAGTTTCTTTTTTCAATTGGGGTAGGCGGAAATTCTCTTTTCCTCAATGGAATCTGAAGCGAGAAATGGTCATAATGCTAGTGCCAAGCATCCAAGCTCGTCTCCTATGATTGGACACAAGGATCGTTCTGACAAAAACAACAATCTTGACCCAAGTCAGAATGCGCGACTCGACGTTGCCTCCGACGTTGAGAACAGTATTGATCCTTCTATTTCGGTGGATGCTTCCGCAGGAATTGAGTCTTCGACAGGTACGGCACCTAGTATAAATGATGATTTGGCAAGCATAGATCAGCAATTGAACACCTCGCACTCTTCTGTACTTAGCAGAACGAATCATCGTCGCCAATATTCAGAGAATTCCCTTTTTTCTTATAATGCTCGTCCTGAGTCGTCAGTTTTGCTTGGAGTCAATAAATTATCGGAAGCCAGCATTTCGCCTTTGGGCAAAAACTCTATATTTGAGTTAGTCCAAAACTTGAACTATACCAAACGTGCTACTAGTTCAGGTCAGCTTTCTTTAGGAAGTAGCCAGGCTTCAATTAGCTTAAGAGGACCAACCACCCGTGATATACCCATGACTCAATTGTCAAAAATTTCGAAAGTCAAGTCTTCGCAGCTGAAATCCTACTCTGACTTGCTGCA
Source organism: Ogataea philodendri (assembly GCF_020536065.1). Classification (NCBI taxonomy): domain Eukaryota; kingdom Fungi; phylum Ascomycota; class Pichiomycetes; order Pichiales; family Pichiaceae; genus Ogataea; species Ogataea philodendri. The sequence goes on from NW_025763968.1 coordinate 7,006, forward strand.
AAACGAGTATTCAAAATTCAAGTTAAACAAAACATTGACCGAATCGACACTGGAGGCATTCATCAATCAGTTGGATCGAGGAAAAGGGCAGGAGAGTACTGAAAAATTCACCTCTGAGACCAATTTTCTTCCAAGTGAGAAAGACGAAGCTGAGCTTGAACAGAATTCCTTAATCAACATTCCGCATGTTTATTTCAGTCAAGACTTTCGACTGGATGACCCTCGAATTTTTGCGGAAGTTATTGAAAATTGTACAATTTTGAAGTCCACCACCGATTTTAATGAAGATGGCAGCGAGAGACGATTAGTGAATAATCACGAGCTGCAAGAGAAATTATCTTCTTACCTTGATATCATAGAGATTCAGCTCATACGAGAAATCTCAAAGTCATCTGGGTCATTTTTCAGTGCTCTTGGCGACTTGAATAACATTACAGTGAAGTCCAACCATCTGACGAAATATTTGGGTAAATTAGATTCAGACTTGCAGTTGGTTGAAGAGCAACAAGCAAACAAGGCAATGAATCTTCTTGATTTGGTAAAAAGACGGAAGAATGCAGAAAAATTGGAACAAGGTTTACTACAGATCTTCACGATCATGCACCAAGCGGACTTGGCCGAGTCGTCTTATTACAATGCTAACTACGACAAAGCCCTTGAACTAGCAGATTCTGTGTTTGCTCTAATACGAGGAAACAATCCATCTCATTTTCTTGTGGATAATATTGTGGAAAAGTGGCCTTATCCTCTCGAGGATCTGAACAGAGTTAGTGCGCTTTCTCCACTCAAACGGCTTCTTGTAAATTTGGTCGCTGATACTGGAAAGTCATACTCAAAGTTATTCAACGATACCTTGATCGTCGATCTAAGGAATCATTATGAGCAGATACCCCAAATGAGGACTATTGAGAGACTACAAAAAAATCTTCAACAACAGTCTAAAAATAGTGATAGCTCCACTCTGAACTTGGAATACAAATCAATTGACGCAAAGTTTTCAAACCAATTAAAAGAATATATGAATGGACTTGCAAGATGTGGAGAAATGAGATCTGCCTTTAAATCTTACGAGGACAAATTCTCGACAGAATTGAAAAGCATAATTAGGTCAAATCTTCCAGGTGAATCAATTGAAAGTACCTCCAAAGGAAGTATCTCTGGAAGATCTGACGGGAGTAAGAGCACGACAGCTCAACATGGTGGACAAGGAAATCTTGGGAACAGCGTTAAAGTTATGACTCCAAGAGAATTTGAAGACATGCTCTTAAGAACTTTCAGCCAGCTTTCGGAAGCTCTGCGCAGGCTTACGACACATAGGCGCATACTACTTGAAATGGGACTTGATTCTATGAGTGCAATCGACTCCAATATATTCCAAAAACAACCCGATCTGGCTCTGGATCTCGATCTTACAAAGTCTATTTCAGAGTCCATTGATATGGTCCAGAGGAGAATGTCGAAAATAATTGGTGTTCGAGATGTACAGAATTCTTCAGTTACATTGGAATATTTTTTAAGATTCTTCGATATAAGCGCAATGTTTCATGTTGAGTGCGAATTGATTTCCAGCGGTACTTCCAAAACGTCGGCTCTTCAAGATGTGATGGCTGCTCAATTTTCAAAATTCAATGTGCAATACCAGAAAACGACATTGAAAATTATGACACAGTTAATTGAAAAAGAAATGTGGAAAGAATGCTCAATACCATCGCATATCCAAGACCTCCTCAACCAGATAGTGGAGTCTGCATCGGATGATTTTAGTGGAGCGGATTGGCTCTCATTCCACTCTAAGATTTCCCCGGTTTCAAAAACCGACACTTCAGCCAATGATATATCTGAGAGGAAGACTTTGACAATTGAAGGACAATCAATGATATTGCCTGAGGTGATATCTGAGGTGCTTGTTATGATCAAAAATTACGAGATAATCAAATTAAAGTTCAACTCCTCAAACGATACATATATCGTTGATTTCCTAAAGCTGCTTAATTTGAAGACTCATCAGGCAGTATTAGGAGCGCAGGCAACTAAAACCGCTGGCTTAAAACATATCACACCAAAGTATCTCGCAGTGGCATCGCAATTTGTGAATTTCCTGGCTCTTCTAACTCCATACTTGAAAGCATTTTTCAAGAAGCACAGCAAAGCCCAAATTTTCAATGAAGGCGAATTTGATAGAATAATTGGTATTTTTCGAGATCATCAGTATGAAATATTTGACAAGCTGATTACACTCATGACGGATCGAATGCATGTTCATTCTCGGGAAATTAAACTTGTAAATTGGTCTCAACCTCTCCCCCATCAACAGGCTCACAAATACATGGAGATATTAGTCAAAGAAACTCTGACAATTGCCAGAGTTTTGCAACGGTATCTTCCAGAATCTCAATACACTGATGTTCTCTCAAGAATCTTTGAGGGTTACGAACAATCATTTGTTGACTGCTACCAAAATTTAGCTTTCCGTGATGCAATTGAGAAAGCAGTAGTGATGAGAGATATTGATTACTTCCGGGAGAAACTTGGTGAAGTTACGGGGTACAACAACTCCGGTCAACGCATTTGGGATTGTGTCAACGCTCTTTCGACCGAGGAAGATTTGAGGATGGAGAGCATAATGAGAGATAACATTAGAGACGAAAACGTCAAGAATCTAGCTTCACCGCTCCGAGCCTCACCAGAGAAGCCAGATAAAGGCTTGGATAATCCTATAAACATCTCAAGAAGCAAAGCTATTGCCAGCAGTAGTGAAGAGCTTCAAGCTCACAGCGAGGAAACGGAAAAATCCCTTGCATCCGCCCCAGTGGACGGTCACAGAATCGAAGAAAATGGCGAGAAAGAACCGAATGTGCTCAGCGATTAGCCGACTGAATATATTGAAAATGGTTTTGAACGCAGTTGATGCGGCATCGAGCATCTAACCGTCTAGTATGCAATGCTACGTAAACTTCAAAATTTCAGAGATGGTCATGTGTTGCCATGTGATGCCAACTTTTGCACTACACATTCCGTCCACTAGCCACATACCAGCCACATCTGCCACATCTTACACCACTCATTTCAGTTTCCTCTTTGGTCTCAATTTAAAATCTAATCATTAGTTCTTGTCTTCACAAATGGACAAAAAGTCGAATTTATCACAGAATCAGCCAA
>NW_025764232.1:0-331 GCF_020536065.1 Ogataea philodendri
AATACGGGCTCCAGTATTCCACAGTAAAGGTGTTGAAAGTCTTTCTTCTTGAAACAGAGCAACCTGCAGCACAAATAGATGATATGGCAGTTTTATAGATATTCCTTTAGCTAGTTCTGCCAATTCATGAATTTATCCACATTACTACCATCGTTTCTATAGTTAATTGAATATTCCAATTCACCGGTCAGTCTGCTCTTCCAGAAATCTGTGCTGCAGAGTATCAGCTAGTATAGAGTGATGATAATAAGCATTATCTATTGAACCAACCGTTAGCTAATTCACCATCGTTTCATCTGAAATGTAGCTCAATGAAACATAAAAAAATAGA
>NW_025763748.1:0-331 GCF_020536065.1 Ogataea philodendri
AGAATGGTAATAATTGCTTAGTTTTTGACGAGGTCTTCATTTCCCATGGGTGGTCGAAAGAACTCTACCATATTGACACAGATAAATGTATAAATAAGGAATATGCAAAGATGGAATTTGATGTTATTCTGGGGTTCAATAAGCAGTCAGAGACTGTAACATTACTTACAGGGTCAACAGACAAATATCAGTTGCTAGAGATATCGGCAGGTAGCAATGTTATTCAAGTTGCTCCTATTGACATAAAGGAATCGAGATTAGTAGCAGCTGATTGCTCCCATTGCTTTTTTTTGGTAAACTGTGCCTGTAATAGGCTTTTTGTGCTAGACAT
>NW_025763931.1:0-331 GCF_020536065.1 Ogataea philodendri
AACTGTTGCTGGTTGTCTAACATTTGATTGTGTACAGCGTTTTGTCTTAAGTGATGTGGAAGATCAGTTTGTGAGTTACTTCCCAGATCTGGATTACCATTTTGAGTATCACCATGATCTTCATCTTGCTCTTCTTCGTCATCTTCTTCACCATCTTCGTCAGGAGCATTTAGACACGCTTGGATCAGATTTCTTCCCTCCTGTTGGGTTACTATAGGCTCAAACTTTGGGGTACTGAATGTATACACTAGACCGGTTTCTGATACAATCAATAATAACACTTGTTTGCCTGTCAATACTGACAACTCAAAAGCCTTTTTCATAATACCAT
>NW_025763918.1:0-330 GCF_020536065.1 Ogataea philodendri
ACTGTTCAATAGTAGGTGCCGCAAATTAAGCTAGTTATTTTGGGCTTAATTCAACTTAATTGTCGTCCTCACACTAACTTTGGTCATTGTTAATGAAAAAGGGTAATGTTTATGTATACCACAGTGTTGTATTCGGCATGCCGTTTAATATCAAATCGCTAAATAACAAATTAAATAATACTCAGATGTCAGTATGACAGCTGATCACCCTGAAAAAGTAAGATAATAGTGGGAGAGTGCTAGTGTTCTGAACTCAAATAAATTAAGTGAGTAAAAGCTTAAACTATCTCCTGTGCGCATTATGCTCCGACTACCCCTATCACGAAGTTC
>NW_025764174.1:0-329 GCF_020536065.1 Ogataea philodendri
AAGACAACATAGTATTGTACAATCAAGCATCTCAATTATTCACAAGCCCTAATTCATTTGATTTTGCGATGCCCATTATGGGTTTTTCTGCACTGCAAATTGCAGAGCCAAAAAAAAAAAATTTTCACTGAAAATTTTTTCAATGCTAATAATATAAATAGTGACGGTGATATTGGTATGTTTGATCTGGTGTGGTTAAATGAAGAGAAGTTGCAATGCAAATGAGAACAACGAACTCTTAAACTCTTTATATTTATGAAAGGCTAGGAAGCCTTTCTATATATTGAGAGATCTTTTGGGGGGGCTTTGCTTTATTGCACTAATTTTTT
>NW_025764182.1:0-329 GCF_020536065.1 Ogataea philodendri
GCACCATAAATCCAACGTCAAACCACTAACAATCAAACTTGGATTATATGTTGTTTGCATGACTAATTTGAAGTATTTTTCAATCTGATTGTTTGTGTCTTTAATTTTTGGTATTGATACATACAAACAACTGGTCATATCGACAAATTTCTTTACAATAGGGTATCTTGTTTCATCAACTTCTTCCTCAGGATTAAACAAAAGATCTTCATATACTCTAGCCAAAAGATCCATACTATCAAATACTTTATCTATAATGGTTTGATAATGTTCGTCGTTACCATACGGCCTAGTCAATAAGATGTGAATAGAATCGAGAGCCATTGATT
>NW_025763950.1:0-329 GCF_020536065.1 Ogataea philodendri
GACCAAAAGCTGCGAACGCATTTCCTGAGTGAGAACGGTGCATTCCTGCCAGAGACAATATGGCCAGGAGAAATAGACGACCTATCACCGTTATATGCACTCGATTACCATATCAAAGAAATTTGAACACTGAGGCAGATCACTAGAAATGACAATATAATGATGAAGAAATTGTATTGTAAATGCTTATAATATTAAATATATACAACTGGTATTTACACGGTGTCCAAAAATTATCATTGCGGGTAAATAATGCATCCTTGTATGTAAATTAAGACTTGATTCCCCAAGCCGTAATCAGACAGTAAGTGAAGCTATATTTACAATTA
>NW_025764069.1:0-328 GCF_020536065.1 Ogataea philodendri
TATCTTCCTCTTTATATACATCTGTGCTCGGGAGATCTTCCAAATATGCTGCATGTTTCAACAGACTCCCCAACTCACGATTGAAATCAATAGATTTATTCGGTCCCTCTTGAATATAATCACAGGCACATATCCTATACCATAGTCTGTTCAATGACTCATTTGCAATACTGCCTATTATATCTTCTGAATTTGAGACGGAGATAACAGTTGCACTTAAAAGTTTCGTAACATACATAGCGTTTGTTAGAATCATGTTTGCCTGGATAGGGAACTGGAATGAGTATAACGTAGTAGAAAGTATAATGTAGGTTTGTATAAACCGTAT
>NW_025764006.1:0-328 GCF_020536065.1 Ogataea philodendri
TACCAAGTGACATCTTTTTGCTCATGATCTTGATCAATTCTGGTTGTAGATCGTAGATTATACTCCTTAGTTGCTGGCTATTACCCATCACAGATAAATAGTCTTCCATTCTACTCACAGCAGTCTCTATTTTCATGCTGAATGATCCTGTGCTAGAGGGGTTTAAAAGAATATCAAATAGTGGATTCCAAATATCATGATTCCAGTATCTTTTTATCGTGCCTCTGATTCTGTAAGTACCCGAATTAATATTATCTATCTCTATGGTTTTACCGAATAACATACAATACACTATACTAGCAAGACCATAATAGTCTGCTTCAAAACT
>NW_025763896.1:0-328 GCF_020536065.1 Ogataea philodendri
ATTAACCAAGGAATATGGAGCAATCTAAATGTACAATCATTATATGTTTCTTTAAGAGAGAATTTCGAACCTGAAAAGTTTAAGTTTTTTATTGCCTTGTATCAGAATATGATAAATTATGGTACAATTGTCGTCGATTTTGCATTCACTGATATTTGTGACATATACGAATCCATAAAGAAGTTTAATACTGCCAAAAAAACAGATAGTGACTATAAAATGAAAGATTCATTGTATGATACTTACTTCAAATTACTATTTGTTTACTTAAAAACCACTCCATTACGACAGGAAAGAAATGATATTATCAATATTCTTAATATATTAG
>NW_025764147.1:0-327 GCF_020536065.1 Ogataea philodendri
CTGAGTGCTTTGTTCTTTTCTTTATTGATGCCCGAAAGTTGATTATATCTACACTTCGACTTTAAAAGCAGGATATAAAATAAAGAATACTACCCTAAGAATAGGGATTAGCTGACTACATACATATAAGAAAATAGTATTTGATCTGGTGATTTGAAAACTTTGTATGTTTTGTACTTCGGGAATAGGGTACGGCCTTATTATTTTATTTAATTTTTTGTAAGGCTTTTGGAGAAACCTGAATAGAACAGATGGCGGCGAGACCAGCAACAGCGATGGTGAAGAATTCAATGGTGCATGGAGTCACTCGAGTCGATTTGACTGCTT
>NW_025764133.1:0-326 GCF_020536065.1 Ogataea philodendri
GATAGGGCAGTCTTCAGGTTGGTTCGACCTTTTCCTAGACTGTTAATAGAAGCTGATGAAGAAGAGTGAGTCAATCTTGTTGGTGAGGATGATGGGGAACTAATACTTTCAAATCCACTGAAGAACTCCGAAATCAATCTATTCGATGAAACTGATAAAATATTAACTAGATTCTCATTTAGGGGGTCCTTATTTTTTGCTAACCACCCATTAACATGATACTCAACATCGCCAGCATAGTGTTTTAAAACAAAACACATATCTAATTTTGATCTCTTGAATTTTGTAGAGTTTTGTTGCCAAGTTGATATTAGTTTAGAGTAGAA
>NW_025763884.1:0-326 GCF_020536065.1 Ogataea philodendri
GGAAGACTTCCCGCCAAATTTTTTTATTCTTTGTTGTTCTTCTTTGGCCTCCTCTTTTCTGTCTTCATCTATAAGCTCATCAATATCAAAGTCAAAATTGTTAGGATCTTGGTCATATCTTGAAAGTACTCTTCTTTTTAAACCTGTTTTTGAATCTATGTCGAACTCACCTCTCTTGGAGACATGACTGGACTTGCCATCACTTTCGTCGTTTTTATCCTTCAGGGAGAAGTTCAAAGCGACACTTTTATCTAATTTATTTTTGAGCTTCTCTCTCCTGGAATCTGGAGTCTTTTTATTTGATACAGCAGCTTTTTGTATACTAT
>NW_025764237.1:0-326 GCF_020536065.1 Ogataea philodendri
GGGATGAAACGGGTAATTCAACAGACTTAATCGGAAATGTCCTCCCGAGAAATAGAATGGGGTCCATATTTCTGCAAGAGAAGCAGTGGAAATGCTCGGCTTACAAATGTAAGGATTTTCCCGGTCGTGATTTTCCCGGTCGTGATTTTCCCGGTCGTGATTTTCATGCGCGAGATTTAAAGGGGCAGCACAGTTCGTTAGCTTGCAGCAGCATGTTCTGTGGGTTGTGCAAAAGATCGTGGGATATTTTGCTTCCACGGCATCGGACAAAAGGTTCGTTTCTTCCACAAATTGCAAAGAGTTCCTTCCGCTTTACCAAGAGATAT
>NW_025763866.1:0-326 GCF_020536065.1 Ogataea philodendri
AAGAGATTTCCTCAGTTGATTCACTACCTGAGATAAGTGAAGAAACGCCAACTTCACATCAACTTTATAAAAGATTGTCTGATCTAGAAAGTATAGTGGATAGGTTTATCAAACAAAGCAGAGTCCTATTAAAAGATCATAGATACATTTCAAAACAGGTAAAAGATAGCAGGCAATCTATAATTTCTACATTCAGTGATAATGATGAATATTTTGACGCTAAAGACGGTATTCCTCAGGGTGTTATACTACTAGATGATGCTGAAGAGGAAGTAGGTGAAACAGGAATTATGAAAGACGATTCTGCTGTAATGATTGATGATGTT
>NW_025763828.1:0-326 GCF_020536065.1 Ogataea philodendri
ATCATTATCAGAAGGTGTTTTTCTATATGACAATGGTTTCCCTTTATATAATGGTGGTGTGGTACACCACTCGCCCTTGCTCATCGCATTCATGTCTGTCATTATGAAATTTAGGCTGGATGGTCTTCTCTACGCCGTTATCGATTGCATAATATGCTGGCAACTTATGGAAATTGTGAAATCTAATAATGCGACTATTTTACAACTGTTGCAAAAGAAAGACCATATCCTAATTGGAATCATCTACGCATTGAACCCCTTATTGGTATTGTCCAACATTAGCGGATCAACTGTTATTTTCACACATTTTGCAATATCATCTGCAT
>NW_025764030.1:0-325 GCF_020536065.1 Ogataea philodendri
CTGAACGCAGGACCTTCCATGGCACATGCACTATCGTTCAAACTTTTGCTTGAGAGAATGCCACAGTTTCTTGCAATGGCTTTAGCAGTCAACAAGTTATCACCGGTAACCATACGTACAGTGACACCGGCTTTTTGACATTGAGCGACCGAATTCTTAACGTTTTCACGTAGTGGATCTTGGATACCTACGATAGCATCTAAAGTGAGACCTTCCAAGTGTGGTTTTTTAGGATCAATCAGTTTGACTGCCAATGCTTCATGGGAATTCTCTGGATCAGCAAGTTCTTTAGGAGGCCATTCGTTAACATCGAAATCCATGTGTG
>NW_025764100.1:0-4343 GCF_020536065.1 Ogataea philodendri
TGTGTGGTGGGCTGGACCTCTGCGATGCCCCATCATGCAGGCTTGCATATACATGCATGTCGTGTGAAAAATTTTCGGTGGGGTCGCGTGCTGGAGAGGGCCGTTGAGGGTGCGAGGGCTAAGATTTTCGAGACAGAAAGGCGAGAGTTGTTCTCGGGGACGGATGTTTACGTGGAGGACTGTGGTGAATTGAAAAAGCCGGTCCCCGAAAGGCCACAGTTGTTCGGGGGCGGCCGGTCTGGCTTTAATAGTGCTTGGGGGAGGGAGCTGGAGGGGGGTATGCTACGTCTGGTCCTACATCTACATCTACGAATGAGAGCACGTGTGGTATCTCTGGGTATTCGTGCCAAGGGTGAGGTGGAGGGGTGGAGCGGTGTTTGAGCGGTGTTTGAGCGTATGGGGGTGATTCAGGGCGGGTGAGTCGTGGAGTGCGGGGTGAGTCATGGGGTGATTCAGGGGGGAGTGCGGGGTGCCGGAGTGGAGTACGTGTGGAGTGTCATGTGACGAGTGAGGGGGTGGTGACATGGGTGTTGTGGGAGTGATATGGATGGGCGGGTAGGTGGTATTGTGGTAGTGCTGGGGGCGGGAAATGGTGGAAAAAGTGAAAAATTTGGGAGATATGGGATGTGTGTAGAATTTTGCGGGGAACACGGTGGTGTAGTTGTCAATGGGGGGAGGGGTATGTATTTGCGGTGGTTGGTTTGAATTGTTGTATTTTGTTAGTATGTACTGCTGCACTTTGCACTTTGCACTGTTGCACTGTTGCTCTGCTCTGCTGCTCTGCTGCCTCTTTGCCTTGGGACGATAACCAGAGAATACCCACACGGGCATCTCCTGTTGGTGGCATTGGGAATTGGGAAGACAAGGGAGATGGTTTTGGAAGAGGCTGGTTTATATATGGAAAAATTGGAAGAGGGGAATTGGAAGGCGAAAGAAGCGAGAAGAAGAAAAGTTGTTTGTTTACGATGAAAAAGTTTTTCTTTTTTTCGCCTTTTTAATTCGCGCATTTTGCGTGCGGCGAAAAAGACGAGTTTTTCCGATGCATGCGTGCGTCTGCTACGGTGGTTTCAATGGGTGGTGGTGGGAAACTGTGGGAGGAGTGGTGAGAAAGTGTGGAACGAGGGTGGCATGCAAGATAGAGTTAGAGTTAGGGTTTGGGATTGGGATTGGAGATTGGAGATTGGAGATTGGAGATTGGATTACAAATGCTGATGTAAGAGGCGGTTACAAAAGAGGTTGTTGGGTTTATGTGTATAAGGATTTGTTGTAAAGTGCAAGAGAGTGTTGGTTTGTTTTTTTGGGGGATGTGGTTTAGTATTCTGAGGTTTTGAGCTGTGGGAGTGGAAGCTGTAGTTGTTCTTGTATTGTATTGTGGTGTATTGTCTTGTTTTAGTTGTCGCTTTGTCTTGTTTCTTGCTCGATCTCATCAACTTTTGATGCCAAAAAGTAGTGATTCTGGAGACATCTTGACGAGTTCTAGAGATATAGCCATTATTGTTACACCTGTGTAATCTGCGGAGGTCAATTGGTCTGTTTCTTCATTGCTTGATGTACCTTCCATCCCTCTTGAGGCGGGATCATCCATTCTTGTCACTCTTGCATTAGTCGATGTCTGCGTGCTTCATGTGCTGATTTCTCTCTGGGAGTGCGTGTTGGTGCACTGTAAGGTGGTCAATTGTTCTTGTCGGGGTCTGTTATGGTGGTGTGTGAACCAGTTGTGTTGAAATCGGACCACTTTTGGTCTCCCCAGGTCTTGGAAATACCCATTTGGAGGCTCTTTGCGATGGCCCAAAACCGACGTCGACGTCGACGTTGAAAATTTTCACTCTTTGTTTGTGGCGAAAAACCAAAAAAATACAGTATGTCACGTAGGTGGCGATATATGTCACATGTCTTTTTCATGATCTCGCCCGTACAAAAAATTAATCTGGCCTGGATTCGAACCCTGGTGCGGGCTGTTCTGGGGAAATCTGGGATTTTGGCAAAAAAAATTAAAAAAAAAAAGAGATTGCAGCACCTGAGTTTCGCGTATGGTCACCCACTACACTACTCGGTCAGGCTCTCACAAGCTTAACTACAGTTGATCGGACGGGAAACGGTGCTTTCTTGTGGATATGGCCGCAACCGAAAGATCGTAAAAAAAAAAAGGGTATGTAGGACCAAGCCTGGGTAGGTCGGTGCTGTGGGAAGGGGCGTGGCTAGTGACAAGGCCCGGGAGCGGTCACACACAGAAGAAGTCAGAGGCGAGGGCCCGGGAGCGGTCACGGGAGGAGTCAGAAAAGACGACCGGCAAAACAACTTCAGGAACACTTTTGGGAAACTTTTTGTATGGCAACCGGGGGGTGTTAGGGTGTGTGTGGGGGTGTTTTGCAGGGTAGTTTCGAAAACCACTGGCAAAAGTTGGTGTATGGGGGGTGTGGATGGTGGAAAATAGGGTGGTGTGGTGTCGGGCTGGGGGGGTAGGGTCGGAAGTTTGTATGGCAGGTGTGGGTTTTTATGGTGGCAGTGGATGGAGTTCGGACGGCTCGATTCGTTGGAGCTGAGAAACGGGGCGGTTGGCGGGGTCCCCGGGGGTGGAATCGGCGATTTGGGGTGGTGACATGGCCGTTTCGGGTGCTCCGGGCCCTGCAGCCGAAATACCCACACCGGTCTAGAAATAGTTGTACAATATCCGGTAATTTCCGTTGGTAATGGTTGGCGGATTGCGGAGGTTGTGTTTGTTTATTCTGTGGGAGTATATGTTGAGTGTATGGATGTGTGTTGTTAGTATGGTGGAAGGTAGTGATATGGTACCTAAACATCAATTTTGAAGTACGAGAAATCGGACAAGTGTTCGGAGTGGGGAAAGTGGGCGGGAGAATACCGGGATTGGTAAAATGGTGGCTGGGAAGATGGGGGATGCAAGACCGAGAAGTTGCCGGGGCGCGGAAGCGGATGATCTGCGGCGGAAATGGGGCACTTTGCGGGGTAGGGTGGCCGGTACGGGCGATATTTGTATGGCAGGGTGGTGTTTTTAGTTGCGGATCGTGAAGCGAAAATTCAGAAACCCCAAACCCGATTTTAGGTTCGGAAGTGTTACGGGGTTCCGAGGGCTCGCCCTTGGGGCTGGAGTTTTTGCGTGCGGGGGACGTGAGTCGTGAGTCACTGTGTCACCTGTGACGGGTACTTAAGTGTCCGTTTTGGGTAATGATGTGCGGCGGGCGGGTTTACCCGCGAGTCATGCGAGTCATGGGCGGAAATCCGGGGGCGGGGCGACGTGCGGAGTGCGCGGGCGGCCATGTGACCACGTGCGACGGCACACGTTTTATTTTTCGCAGCCGAGTGCCGAGTGCCGGGGCCCAAAGCCATAGTTAAGGGCGTGGTTGTGCGGGCGTTTCTGGGGACAGCACCTGTGGGAGGCTCGCAAAGTGTCGGGCGACCCTGGGATTTCGAGGGCCGGATCTGGGCCTGAGGCTCGCGTGTTGCTGCTGGAGCAGGACGGGGAGGCCTCGAGCTGTTCAAAGTGGACTGCAGATGCCAGATGTCGGGCCCTTTGGCTACTTTTCGAGCCAGGCCGAAGAGCAAGCTCGGTCCGGGGGTACTTCATGCGAAAGCAGTTGAAAGTGAAGTTTGAAAGAGTTCGGAAACGAGCTCGAGTAGAGCTTGTGCTTGAATATGGCCTCGTCAATCGGTGGAGAGGGTCGCTGGGTGATCGTCAGATCTGCTCAGTCCCTATACAGCGAGCTTGACATGGGCGAAGCGGCGTAACCTTTGTTCTTGCAAAGGGGAAGCTGCGGACGCCTGAACAGTCTCATCCTGGACATCTTGCGATTCCATGGGTGAGCAGAGAAGGATTTGGTGGATTACTAGCTGATAGCAATCTATTTCAAAGAATTCTAATTTGGGGGAATGCCTGGACAGATAGCCGGTCTGCTACGTTTATTCGTTTTGACTGTGATTTGTCTAGTGTAACCTCCTCTCTTGCGGGTGATATCAAACCTTTGTTCTGTGAAACACCGGGACAGTGTTTGGTGGACTCTCTGCATGAGGAACTCAAAGAGTGCTATGGCAAGAATTAAGTGATTAGAGAACTTAGTGCTTGCAGGGTGGGCTGCTGCTGGGTGAAATTCTGCCTGGTGGTGTCTGCTTTTGCGGGCAGAGGAGAGAGAGACAAGGTAATTGTTTTTCTGTCCTTGTGATCTGTGCTTAATTCGTTGTTTCAACGAGTTAACATTCAATATCTACGAGGGTGTTTTCTGGGGGGGTGTTGAGGCTAGTCTTCGACGACCCCTCGGAGAACATACTTTCAAGATAGTTATCTGGTTGATCCTGCCAGTAGTCATATGCTTGTCTCAAAGATTAAG
>NW_025764005.1:0-325 GCF_020536065.1 Ogataea philodendri
CTCTGATATTCAAGAGCAAAATCCACTCACTTTACCAAAACAGGTAAACACCCAAACAAATTGAATTGTCCGAAAGGTCGTTCAAGTGACAAACTATCGATAAAATTGCCTTACAATCGAAAGAGGTACCATTTCAAATGAGTTATCCTACGTGGGGGGGGGGAGTAGGAGTAGGAGTAGTTTAACTGACATTGTAGGAGAACGGTAGAAAGAAAGTCAACCCTGGCAATACCGGCTGATACAACAGAAGAGGGTGACAACCCGGAACACAATTGGACCTGTTCATACACGGGACATTAAAGCCAGTTTACTATGTCCTTAATAT
>NW_025763925.1:0-325 GCF_020536065.1 Ogataea philodendri
TTGATAGAAAAGTATTTGAAACATATGAAGTTTTAAGCATAGAAGAATTAAAAATTGAAATTTCAACACCAATTCCTGAGAGGAAAGGGGCTGTTGTTTTCACTTTAATTGAATATCTCGGCAAAGATCAGGTGAGTCTTGAGGAGTTACAATCGATTATTGAGCTAATTGATCATTTGATCGATGTTAGAGTAACCGATGGCGATAACGACAAATATCTTAGCGGAAATGATGAGAATTTGATTGCTGAGGCTTTATTACCCCATCTACGAATGAATAAGAGTTTCGTCCATACCTTTAAGGCGGGCAATATCTCCAAGAAAGT
>NW_025764250.1:0-325 GCF_020536065.1 Ogataea philodendri
CAATTGATCAAGAGAAAGTCTTTTAAATTTTTTTTACATACATTTGAACTTCGAAAACTGCTGCGAAATGTACTCATTAGAAATGAATACAACTCACAGCGCAAATATATGGAAATATGGAAAAGGCGCACCAATCAAATTAAGCTAGCTGATGATATTAGACTGACTCAGTTGGTAAGAAAATCTAACCAAATCATTTCAATGTGGCACAAGAATGTTATCCTTGAACAATTGCTAACCAAACACAATACCGATAAGTTACGGAAGCAATTCATACTTAAATGGAGATTAGCAACAAAGTACAAAGCTTTCATGAGAAATACGG
>NW_025764123.1:0-325 GCF_020536065.1 Ogataea philodendri
GATGAGCTCTGAAGAAGAAAAAATTATCATAACCCTTAATAATATAATTATTTATCAACAAAATACATGTCTCGTTCACTATTCTTTAGTCTGTAATCCTAACTGTTTAGCTAAAATAGTGTATGACTAGTTACCCTCAAAACAGGTGATAGTAGGATTGGACTGGTGTTGTGTATTTTATACAAAGCCTTTACAATGAGGAGCACAATACTTGTGATCCTTGTAGGGTTAATATGGCCCTTTTCAGAGTCTATACAATTTCAACAGCCTAGTATTCAGGAAGATAAAGGCGGTGCACAGTGTACTATATATGGCAATTGTGGTA
>NW_025763881.1:0-324 GCF_020536065.1 Ogataea philodendri
GATGAGTCCAACAGCATACCGTTCAATAAGAATATTATGATTGTTGTGCATGTTCGGTGGGAACGATGCTATGAGATGAAATGACTAATAAAAAACAAATCTATAACACTAGTGGTGAAGAGTTTGCGTTCTTCTTTGTTGGTGTGTATTTGTAGTTTGGGTATTTCATTCTGTGCCATTCTTTTTCTTTTCTAGCGAGCTCATTCCAGTACTTCTTCTCCTCTGGGTCTAGGTTTCTCCATTTCTGGCCGATCTCTCTAGAGCACTCAGAGTTAGTTTTGAAAGAGCTGGAGTTGTCGCTGGACTTCTGTTTGTCCTTTGTTA
>NW_025763911.1:0-323 GCF_020536065.1 Ogataea philodendri
CGTTGATTTCTCCAGTCTCAACACCAACTTATCTAAAACAGCCAAGTCTTCACACTGGAGCAACGCAGCAGAGACTTTGCTGACTTGGTAAATCTCAATAGGTCTGACAACCAGCCTGTTCAAGAACTCCAAATTGACACCGTTCTCATTCTTAACCAACTCTCTGCCCTGTTCGTTCATCTCGTTGACAAACTGCAACTCAGACTCATCGCCAAAGCTCAATAGCGCCTCAGAGTAAACCTGTGGCAAAAGTGACAACGCCTCAGTCTGAGTCTTCCCACCGATAACACCAAGACAGTTCTTGGCACCACAATAACAAGGCT
>NW_025763787.1:0-323 GCF_020536065.1 Ogataea philodendri
AATGGAGTGTTGTAATAATCATCGCTGGTGTAGTACTCCTCATGCTCGGGGAACTTCTTAGGAATGATAGCTTGCATCATTATGGGATGTCTCAGCAGAATTTGGCGAATCGCAACAGCCAATTGCTCACGGGTAACTTCTTTGTTAAGCTCACCATACATGTTGAAATTGGTGTAAAGCTTCTGTCTTTGCATAATCGCAAAATAGTTCTCCAGATGCCCCATCCTTCTGGAATGGCCTCTCTCAAGCAGGGACTCTTCAATCGCAAACCCATCCGGGCCCTTCCCGGAAATTTTAGCCTTAGAGATCAGCGGCTGTTCAAT
>NW_025763834.1:0-323 GCF_020536065.1 Ogataea philodendri
AATATAAGTTCTGCTATCTGAATGCAACGAGATCCTCCAGTAATGTGAAATGACACATCATTTGATTCTTATAAATTGCAAATAAAAAAATGTGAGAGAATAATTGGGCTAAAATACGATGTAGAAGTTTATAAGTCACACAATATTAAGTTTACTGTAAGCCTCAATATTCGTGTTACAACATGCACATTTCTTGAAGCCCCGCGTTCCCAAAGAGACTCTACATTCATCACAAATTGCTAGACATCTACATGGCCACAGCACAATCTTTCTGGTGTTCACCTTACATATCACACAAGATAAATCTAATTCGCCTTCAAGAT
>NW_025764098.1:0-323 GCF_020536065.1 Ogataea philodendri
GACTCTGTCACCAGGACCATAAATATCAACGCAAGATCCCCAATTGCCCCTATCTATTGGTTCATCAGTAATTGACATACCAGCAACCGTGATAGGCTTTGAAGAACTAGCTGGGCTAGAATTGCATGCATTGATTCCTTTAGTACCTGCACCAACTACAACGTGAATACCGCTAGAGACCATCTTGTCAAACGCTGTGTTCAGTGATCTAGATTTCGCACCAGAGATGGAAAACAGGACGACTGCACCGAGAACTCCATTCTTTTCTATTCTTTGTGGATGATGATGATTCACAAAAGACAAGCCCTTGATAATGTTGGAAA
>NW_025763838.1:0-322 GCF_020536065.1 Ogataea philodendri
ACGCTTATTGAGATATACCGATTACAGTAGCATTAATTATTCCACCATTTTGGTTAGTAATTAATACGTACTGTAAATTTGATTTAAATTTTATTCCCCTTAATTAAAGTCTTAATTAAAAGAGGTGCACCTTCATGACTATGTATCCATATAATGAAGGATTTCGTTATCTATTTCTTTCCAAAAGCTCTTGCCTTATAGGAAAGGCCAGTCATGCAATACTTATTTTTATAACACTGTAATAGTACCAAAAGGTAATATGAACATGATTTCACCAATGATATTGTAATGATAATTTCAATTTCACTACAAATCACTAATG
>NW_025763983.1:0-2501 GCF_020536065.1 Ogataea philodendri
TGCGTCTTCCTGTTGTCGATGTTTCTTATAATATCTTGGTCAGCCATGGTTTCGAGCCTGTGGTCTGAGATTGAACTTCAAATGCTGCGAAAAACGCGAGATGTGATAGTGCACGGTAGTCATCTGACAGATTAAGTTACCCTGATCAACAATCTGCTTTAGTTATTTGACGAAAAATATCGTGACCAATCGAAGTTACCCTGCCAGCATTTCCACAACAGTACATCATACGATATATGTTCAGATGACCTTGGATATATCGATGAACGAGTACTCACTTTTTCACTAACATCTAGGGGAGGTTTCACAGGGTTGGCAATTTGGTTGAAGGGAGGTGATGGCAAAGTTTTCATAATTACGCACTTCAGCACCCAAACATGAATTTCAAATTTTGTGATTCTTCAATTGTTTAAACGTATATGAGTGCCAGAATAGAAATAGTAAATATTAGTTACAGTACATGGTTTTACCAGTCAAAACTTATTGGTGAGTTTTTACTGATGATATTGCTTTTTATGTGCGTAATAGCTTGTATTGTAAATCCATATTTGGAGCAGTGGCGTAAATTAATCTGAAATGATTTAAGATTTTGTTATAAATACCTGAAAGAATATAGTGCTGGACATTTCAAGATTACGTTACCTAATTGAACAAATATACACATGAACACAGAATTTTACAGCACGTTCTAAAAGATAGACAGAAGTGGTTATTTATTCTAATTTACAAGTAACATTGATCGAATATGTATCTAATAAGTGCCTTATACAAGCAGTTATTCTTTTACCATTTTCTCCTACAAAAACAGCCTTGTCTGAGAGGGTGGAATCACAGTAGCATGTCTCTGTTCTGAAATGCTATTGTTCTGGTAGTGGGCCAAGCTGAGTCCTCCTGCAAATTCAGATATCAAGTTGCGAAAAACGCGAGACCTTGCGTTCTACGAAACAGTCGACAAAGCAATTTGATTTACCCAGCCTGACTGAGAGTTGCGAAAAACGCGAGATGTTGTGTTCAACGATGCGTTGTTGAAGTACAAGAATCCACTCTTCCCTAGAACAATTGTCATTTCTGAAATGTTGCAGTTCATCTGGTTGAATCTGAAACTCTGACCAAGATTCATTGATGGGATTGATAGTGGGAGTTAGACATACAAGGTTCACATTGAGATGGGATAAAACTATGTATATATTAGGATAGTAGTTTATTACTGTAGTCTAGTAAGTGTGGATACCTTTGAAGTACTCAAGACTTCTTCTACTGTAATACATCATTGGTTGAATACTATGCAGGAGGATGAAATGAACAATCCAGTCTATTTCATGAAGTTTTCTTAGCTTTCCCATATATGCCTTGATCACTTGTCACCAATATTTACTTCACAATGATCATGAGATGCCGTTGTTATTATGATGTAGTTATTATGACTTTGTAGGATTCCCATATGTATTCCTGAAACGAATATGTTCGTCCACAACACAACACATAACTATTCAATATCATGTGTGAATTTATAAGTGCTTATGAGTACGACAATATCTGTGCAGTACTTTTACCCAGAATGTTACTTTCTGTGAAGAGCATTTTTGTTCGAGTCAAACATCTTTCAAGAACAGATTTTCATCTTTTTTAGGGTTACAACAGGGTATGGTAATATTCTTAGGGCTATATCAGGGTTCGTGTTTCATTCATTTGTCTGGGTAAGTAGGGTTTATAGCTGTTAAAGTTAGGGCTAATTAGGGCTGTGTAGGGTTCCAATAATATATATTTTGGTAATGAGGAGAGGATTTCTGGTGGTAAATCCAAAGTGAGCTATCCGAAATACGATAACATGCACCACGAGGTGTTCTGAATATCATGTAGATAGATTAAAAAGTTCACTGTACATATTTCATGCCGTATATCTACATTTAATTTAAGATATCTGCGGAGTATATGATATGTCCATATATATCTAAGGTTCCACTATGGGATTCAAAGTACTAGATAATACTAAACCAAAAGGCATAATTAAGTGAACAAGAGGCATATTTAAATAGCAGTCTATACCTTTGAATAGATGATCAGATGTATTTAGAGAATATAAACAAATATCATACACAGAAATATCCCTAATGATAGCATTAATCTGTTTAGTAACAGTGTATGACAATGATTACCCAAACGAATGCCATACAAAGCAAGTGACAATTACATGCTGAATGATAACTTACAACTACAAAACATACTTCAATAAATATAAATGTCTATAGTTTAGTAGGTAAATGGTGTAACCGATAACATATATGGGATACCTGATATTTGTGTGAAGTGACTGCCATATGATCAAGTACTTGTTAAGAATTTCATATTATGATTATTATAAATAGAAAATAAACAATCGTAATTAAAAATGATTTATAGTTATAATACAATTTAAACATTACGTAACAGACTTTGGTCAATGTGGTGTGTAGTGTGGGTGGTGTGTAATCTGGGTGGAGTGTAATCTGGGTGGTGTGTGG
>NW_025763800.1:0-322 GCF_020536065.1 Ogataea philodendri
AGTGGCGGAACATTCAATTTTAGTATTTATCCGATAGTCATGAATGTACAAGTGCGGATCTCTTTGCAGTATCATACAGAGTCAGTAAACCGTCCTTAAGAGGTTGACATACATCATTCAAATCATAGATGCCTACTCAATTAGAAGAATTAGTTTCATTTTTGCATTCACCTCAACCTGCTGTGAGACAGATTGCACTAGATAACTTGGTTGGTTTCAGTACTGGTCCTAGTGCTTCTATATTCAAATATGATAATTATAGAGCTTTGGATGACTTGAAAGTTTTGATGAAGGAGAAATCCAGAACACTAGTGCAACAATC
>NW_025764077.1:0-322 GCF_020536065.1 Ogataea philodendri
GAAGTAATTCAAAAAAGAAGTCACATGAAATCTTTAATAAAGTCTTACAAAAAATTTGACTCCTTTTCGACCTCTTTTCTTTTTGGAAAAAATGATCAAATGTTGTATTGCAGAGAACAGTTAAGAAATATATTGCTCAGAGCTTCTGATTTAGGCAGCTTATATTGTTACTACCAGTATATTAATCTTCTAAATAAGTAATAAGAAATTGACATAAGAAAGCAAACTATAAATCTCACAGCTACGTTGGCTTGTCATGGACATTTATTAGGTAACATAAAATACATTCATTCTCACCTTTTGTCCTTACATCAGTTAATAC
>NW_025763938.1:0-322 GCF_020536065.1 Ogataea philodendri
ATACTATCATAGTATTTGTTGGACACATGAATAAATTGAGGATATTTTGGACAGTTCCTTGCTATAAAAGTTCCTACCGCAACGCCATTTCCATTATTCTTATTGTTCAACATATAATCCATTAGAATTTCTGTGATGTATTGTCTGCTAAATACACTGTCACCATCTAAGTCTGACTCGTCCACATTTAAAATATCGGATTCAAATAGGTGATCAAGCATTTGAAGGCAGGATTCAACGTTATAATCTAGCAAAAGCGTTAAATACGGAAAAGCTGGTTCTTCATCCATCTTATACAATTGGAAATTATTTGTAGATGATA
>NW_025763738.1:0-322 GCF_020536065.1 Ogataea philodendri
AATTGAGTCAAGTTAATGTACGTATTGGTATTAAATTTTATGTAGTAGTAACCATATAATGGAGAAAAAGCAAAAAAAATGTAAAAAACTATACAGACTGCAATAACTGCTATAAATTTCTTCACTAGAAAGGCGAAGTGACTGTTTATTCAATGTTTCATTACCCAATAACTAGCTGATAAACTCTCCTTCAAAAGCTACCATACTTAAAGCTCATAAATATCTTACTTTATCTGTGGAACTTTCGTCACGAACAAACAATGATTCGATGAACACGCTTATAGTACTCCGATATATTATTCCTGACAACTATATAATAGTA
>NW_025764212.1:0-321 GCF_020536065.1 Ogataea philodendri
ATCTCTTGGAACAGTGGTGACAATGGTGGTAGGCTTGCCGTTGGAGTCGGTGGTGGTGATGTGGGAGACAATGTCGGTCTGGACACTGCCGTCAGCGTTCGTGACCACAGTGGTTCTGTCCTTACCGTCGTCGGCTGGAGATGGGTAGGTGGTTGCAATCGTGGTTGGGTTACCGCTGGCATCAGTGGTGGTGATGTGGGAGACAATGTCGGTCTGGACACTGCCGTCAGACTTGGTCACCACAGTGGTGTCAACAGAGCCAGGAGCTGGGCTTGGAACAGTGGTGACAATGGTGGTAGGCTTGCCGTTCGAGTCGGTGGT
>NW_025763984.1:0-321 GCF_020536065.1 Ogataea philodendri
ATTTCTCTCGGGTTTGAGGGTGCCAACACTAATCCAATTGTTGTCCCTGGTTTTTGCTTGCGTCGGACAAAAAAGAAATACTGTTCCTGGATTGCAGTGCCGTATTCCAGGTACCAGGTAAACGTCTGTTTCACGGGATTATTATTTCGAAAAATATACTCAACGGTCTAGTTTCTTTGACCATTTTTTCACGGCAGTCAAGAAAAACCCACGTCTACATTCAACTATAAGCAACTATCGTTTACTTAGAAACATCAGTAGTTGAAGGTTTTGACTCTGCGCTTTTAAGAAACACATCACCTAGGCCCGAGGGAAATATCT
>NW_025764267.1:0-321 GCF_020536065.1 Ogataea philodendri
GTCTGTAACTCTTTCAAGAAGCTTCTGAATCAAATAATTACCAAAAGAATCAGTCATTAATTCCACAGTGTATTCTTTGGTCTCTTCGAAAATAGCATCCGATGCTTTTTTACCAAGGACATCAAGTTGTTTTTGCAAAAACCTGCAGCCATGTTGGTCCTTGCATAACGAATAAATGTTTCCAATAAATTGGTCTAATGTCGCATCAGCGTATTGAGAGTTATCCATTTTTCTTTGTCTGTCTTCATGGTTGTAATAATTGTTGTTTCTTCTACCTCTATGTCTGTTATTGTAATGGCCTTTGTCGTGCTTGTCGTGCAT
>NW_025764140.1:0-321 GCF_020536065.1 Ogataea philodendri
CCCAGGATATGGTTAGTCTAATGACTGAGGAATGCGGGTGGGTGATATATAGTTCGAACTTTCCGTTACGTTTCGCAGAAGAGGAACCTAATAAATCTACGTGACTTATAATGACTCGTTCTTCTAACAGAGATTCTTCTGGTTTAACTTAAACTTATAACTCTTAATCTTAAAGTACTGCCAGCTTCGATATAAGCTGAACTTGTACCAAGTATCAAAACTAAAATGTTAAATGATAATAAGTCTTGTTAGAAAACTAGAATAAGCTTTTTTGGTATTTCTTATTACTGTTCTTGTTGTGATCTTTCTACTGAAAGAATA
>NW_025764073.1:0-321 GCF_020536065.1 Ogataea philodendri
ATTTACCAAAGAATTGGATTTGGCGGATTTAATGGTAGTATAGTTATCTGTCACTGGCTATCAATACACATTCTCTTGAGAAATACATAAAGGAGACAATGAAAAAATCCGTTTTGCAATACTTTCTGGACAAAACTTAACAATGGTTTCTTCAAGGGCATACCCGTTGGGGAAATAAATTGTTGCAATTTGTAATCTAAAAAAGGAAATTGTAGCCAAAAGGTTTCTTTGCCTTCATTTCTTGCATATCATACCTGGGAAGCCAAAGTTTGAACAGTATCCTACATCAATTTTTGACCAGCTTACATACGGTGCTCAAAG
>NW_025764001.1:0-321 GCF_020536065.1 Ogataea philodendri
TGTTGATAAATCTATCATCGAGGGTGCTCTACAGGATTTTGCATCTGAAAGAGTTTCTAATGAGGAAACTATTCAAACTATCAAGAAAATGTATGAAATTTCCCAAAATCCAAAGAAGTATGTCTTGGATCCTCATACAGCCGTTGGTGTTTGTGCCACCGAAAGATTGATCAAGAAAGATAACGATAAGGAGATTCAATATGTTTCCCTGTCAACAGCCCACCCAGCCAAGTTTGCCGAAGCTGTTAACCAAGCTTTGTCCTCCTTTGATGGCTACTCATTCGAATCTGACGTTCTGCCAGCTGAATTGAAGAGATTGTC
>NW_025764076.1:0-1589 GCF_020536065.1 Ogataea philodendri
ATTTTCTCAGATTTAATAAATTTCTGAAATATGACCTTTGATATTTTATTTTGTATTTTGGAGTAAAAACCCTTGAAGATCAAAAATTTAACACAAATCGCTTAATAACTCCACAACCGTTGTTACAGTACAGGCCAAAATTTTACTGAAGATACTTTCAACTATTGCCAATCAGAATCTCAGGTATCTAAGCAATATCTTCTCAATCGGTTGCACAGTGAATTTTAAGAGAAAGTTTATATTAAGGGAAAATTGGTCAATCTCTTTAATAACTTTTTCTCAACCGTTGACGTTAAAAATACCACTGGGACACAGTACTGGGTAACTGTGCTCCACGAGCTCAAATCCGAAATCCGTTTGTCGATATCTTTACTAGATCTCTCAGGATCTGTTCCTAAACACTTGCATATTTGACAGGTTTTAGTTGCATATTTGAACACACACCGTAACTTTTGCGCTTTTGACGGTCTCCTGATAAAACTACTGTCATTCGAATCAGAATCTCCAGTTTAGCAAACATGGAAAGTATGAAGGTTTGGATATTCCAGGAAGGTGCCCAAGTGAACGCTCAAATTTGTACAAAGTTTGTATGTAGATCACTCAGACCAAGTCGCCAACTGCTCACCGATCTCACTGTTCCGGCAATTTCCAGCCGAAGAGCTCATCACCATTAAATTCTTTGGTCTTTTTAACGTAGAACAGCACTAGTTTGGTTCACGATTTGTATATTTGCGCACTCAGTATTAACGCATTTGTAAGAGTTTGTGTTTCAGTTTTCTCCGCACACAGAATCTCAATTTTCATGCAAGATTCCGCCAAAATAAATTGCCCGCGTTATCGGAACAATAGATCTAAGATCTGCTGATGTCAGATTTATGCGGGCCAGGCGTTGGAACGTCAGATCCGAAAACCCCGGCAACACCGAAATTGCAAACTTGATCCAGAACATTAACTATGCGAAATGTATACCAAATACACACCATTTACTTCGGCTTCACCATTAAATTTTTCAAAGTTTATACCAATGTGTTCAGAATCATCGGTTTAGTATACTGTTGTGTTGATCTTGGCCAAGTTGTAAGGATCAGTGTTGACTTTGATTTTATTTTGTACTGCTTTCCAGTACTAAAGAAGACCAGCGGCTAAAAATACAGCTTCCCGGTGGAATTTGGATCCCAAAACACTTCCCCTAGTCGAGTTCTGCGTATTCTTTTACCCGGGAAACATTAAATTGGCAGTATTCGGAGTATTTGGGAAACTCGGTTTCCCAAGTGGATCAATTTCTGAGATCTGGGATCTGCCAAATAGCGGGCAAAATTGGTCCGCGCACGCCGCATATACATAGTACAATTTCAATTTTTTTTCCTTATCCGGGCTAATTTCTCAACCATATGGAATTTCCACAAGCCGAAACTTGGCAAGACTACATTAATTAAGATGGAGAAGAGAACTGTATAAAAAGCTAAGCCTCGATTATCCCGGAACAGTGACTTTCAGTTTCAGTTGAAAGTCGGTTTTGAAAATCTGAAAATTGACATTCAACTTTTTACCAAAAGCGCCAATATAAATGTCTAAATGTTAACTCCAAG
>NW_025764261.1:0-320 GCF_020536065.1 Ogataea philodendri
AAAGGCGTTTCTTCGGAGTCATTTTGTTCTTCAATTCTATCCACTTGCAGCCCCAAAAAGATAATTTTTGTAATATATTTCCAAACAGAAAATAATTCGAACAGAAAGGGGTTATTTTGTATTGGCTGGTCTTCGTATAATTTATAAATTGCGTAAACTGACAAAATATCAATCATATAAAGCAATTCTAGATCTTGGGTATTCAAATTTTTTGGTATCCAATATTCAAGAGTTTGCCTCCAATCATTACCTTCTTCGAAATTTCCGATATTATTAAGTGTATCATAGCTGCTGCAATGTAACTTTTTTAAACTTTTCAG
>NW_025763853.1:0-320 GCF_020536065.1 Ogataea philodendri
GATATATGTTTGAAAAAAAAGTCAAGAGAAGAGATAAACTCAAGGGTCCTAGCCATTGCTTATATACCAAGTTGAACCACCATTGTGCTTCCTAGATTAATTTTTTTTTTTTCATTCCCTTCCACACATTATATTACAAGAAATCAGTCATTTTGAAGTAATCATCAAGTGTGGGAGCGGAACCGGTCACCCTCTAACTCAGCTAAGTACAGCTTTAGTCTCGATCTTGTGAAGGTGGATGTGATCACCGATCCCACCTTTGTTCGGAAGTGGGAATCATCGATGTTGAACCTGGACCGGTTTCCTTCATTGATAAATCA
>NW_025763994.1:0-320 GCF_020536065.1 Ogataea philodendri
TTTGATAATTTACAGCTTGCAACAATTTAATATTAAAACATGCCATTTGATTGCAACATGATATTCACTTCATTAATTTTAATACATCCCGGAATCGAATACACAAATGACACTTTTTTATAAATAATAGTTCTATATAATTTTGTTTAATAATGAAATTTTTTTAATGTTTTGGTCTCACGAACAGCCTATTACATTTAGGTTGGCATTCATATTCAGTAACCTCTTTCAAATAAATCAACTTAACAGAGGCAAAAAAGCCAAAATACACAAGAGCATAGTATACTTAACAGACTATCATAAAAGGTTAGTGGTATTCA
>NW_025764252.1:0-320 GCF_020536065.1 Ogataea philodendri
CGATGTAATATTTCCCCCGAGATTTCAAAAGCATTCTCTAGTATGTAATTGCGAAGGCCATCAAGATCAAATCTGATCTAGCCAACCTGAAATGTTTCTTCTGCATATGCTCCCTCTATTTTTCTACAGTTGGTAGAGATTCTGCTTTATTATGTAAATTTCGGTGTCGTAAACAACCCATGTGTGCAATCATTATTCCTGGATGAACCCTTCTTCTATCATAAATTGAGATGCGATTCATATCTGAAATACTTGTATAAAAGGGCTATAGCATAAGAGGCAAAAAACTAAAAATATCTGTGCCTTTCTTGGTTGTTTGT
>NW_025764199.1:0-319 GCF_020536065.1 Ogataea philodendri
GTCCCTAGCAATGAATTAAGCATTGAATTAATTAGCTAAATAATTGAATATATATTGTCTGCATTTCACTGAATTAAAATCAAATCTACTTACAGTCATAGGTTTGTTAATCGGACTGAAACACACTCTAACATAGCAGAAAATAAAAAAGACAGTCAAATTTACACACTGTACCTGACAGCTTATAATATTATACCTGGTGTTTATTAAAAACTCACTTCGGGACTAAAAATTTTAACCTGGGTAATTGATCAAACAAACAAATACTACAGCTCTATAATTAATTTTAGATCTCTGTAATGTAGCAATTAGCGGTACT
>NW_025763886.1:0-319 GCF_020536065.1 Ogataea philodendri
AGAGAAAGACGAATCGTGAAAGATTGAAAAGAGACTTTTGAGAGAGGCAAATACAAAGAAAGAGTTTAGTGATCACGTTAACAAAGAACCAAGACTCTAAATCTACGAACCACATTGCCCTTCTCAGAAAAATTTCTATCGGGAATCCATTGCTTTTGTCTTCTTCCCTTGGAACCCAATATCTCAAAGCTGTTAAGATGTTCTCGAAAAGAATAACTAAAACAAACCCAACAAGTGTGCTCTGCTATACGAACAATCACTTGCCAGAACAACTCGCTGTCTTGCACTCCTTGCCAACTGTGAAAGTCGTGTTCTCTCT
>NW_025763843.1:0-319 GCF_020536065.1 Ogataea philodendri
GCAGAAACACCGTGGAACTACATTTATTTCCAAGCCCCGTTATCTTATTGTGTAAAAGCCCAATTAATTGACCGACCCCCCACGGTGTATGCCTCAAGAATGAACTGAATCACAGAGAATATGTCAATTGAAATGACACATCCCGGTGCCAGTTGCCATGTGAGTCTATTTTAAACCAGGTTTACAATCCACGGAATGAGAGATGTAAGAAATTGTTTCTTGTTATATTAATTCACGTGACTAAAAAATCAGCCTTCCTTGGGGTTCACAGTGGTTTCTATCCCCACGTACGGCATCCCTCATCAAATGAATCCTTTCC
>NW_025763902.1:0-319 GCF_020536065.1 Ogataea philodendri
GTTCTGACTCTAGATGTAACTTCAGACATATATCCTTCAATGAAATCTTCTTGTAGGTCAAAGAAATAATTCTGATACCTGTCTTTATAACATTGGACCTTAATCTAACACAAATTTGATAATTGTCATCCTTTATTAGTTGTTGTTTGTATTTTGTGATAGTCGAAGTAAACTTCTTTAAATCACCTAATTTGACAGCCTCTGCAATATGGTAATAAGGTTTCAAAGATGTCTCCATCCCATTTTGGTGAAAGAAGGATAACTCAGGAATATCACCCATTAAGAGTTGAATAACACATGATAGTTTGTTTGCTTGTTG
>NW_025764249.1:0-319 GCF_020536065.1 Ogataea philodendri
AGCAACTCGGCGACAAAGATTCAAAGAAAAGAAAGAGAGAATAAAGTAACCAGAGATTATGTATATTTAATAATGCATTGATTACAACTGCTATAGAGCATATAACACAAACCTCATAATTGATCATCTGAGCAAATCGGTTTATTATGTAATAATAGCTCTAATGCTTTTGAAACGTTTTTACTATGGTCGCCCATCTTTAAATTTAACCTAAGTAAAAGACTGCTTTGTCTATTAGGTATTCAGTTAATTGATATATGAGAATGAGCTAAGTGGTAAATCTAAATTCATAATTCGTAGTACCCTCAGTTCTAAATAA
>NW_025763956.1:0-319 GCF_020536065.1 Ogataea philodendri
AGTTTACAATATTTTTCATTCAGAAGAAAAATTAAAACAAAAGTAAAAACAAAAATAGACACTGAAAAATTTAGCTAGTGTACAAGTATTAGCAAAATTTGTTAATAATTTAGCATCGATAGATTCTGTGTGGTATTCTTAAAAAAACTCGTTGGTTTAGTGTAGATACTATTTTAATTTGTCTAACTGATTTTGCTAAACAGTCATTGCTTTGGTTATATTTCTATAATTTTGGTAGTATCTGCCCTGTGCACAAGAAGCAAAGGCAATAGAAAAAGGTAAGAACAAAGAATTAAAGGCATACCAGTTATTTTCCATT